>NC_091766.1:8696511-8917839 GCF_029378745.1 Bos indicus | reverse complement strand
TGCCTGATGCTGAAGCTGAAGTTCCAGTATTTTGGTCACCTGATGCAAACAGATGACTCATTGGAAAAGTCCTGCTGCTGGGAAAGATCAGGACAGAAGGAGAAGAGGACATGAGGGGATGAGATGGCTGGATGGCATCACCAATGCAATGAACATGAACTTCGGCAAGGTCTGGGAATGGGTGAGGGACAGGCAGGCCTGCCATGCTGCAATCCGTGGGGTCACAGAGAGGTGGGCACAACTGGATAACTGAACAACAACAGACTAAATGTTCTCATGAAAAGATATTATTCCTAATAAATTATTCATAATTCTATGATATTCCATCAAAGAAATGGAATTCCAAATATTTTTGATTCAAAGTTTGGAATATGGTGGGTAGGAAAAAACAAAAACTGTCTATATACAGACAATCTATATATAGACTGAGAATAAAGCTTAAAAAGAGAGATTCCTAAAATTCTATAAAGATGCTGAATTCAAAAAAGGAAAGAAAAATGGAAATCCCAGGAAATAAGTGCAAGGAGCAAATTTTATTTCACAATGAACAAAGAATAATTTCTGGTTTTGATACTTTGAGTTATGTAATCCAGAGCACTAGTACAATTGGTCTTTTATACTTGGCATCAAATACAATCTCTTTAGACCCTCTTTTATATCTTGGTTTCTCAGACTGTAGATGAAAGGATTCAGCATGGGTGTGACCACAGTGTACATCACTGAGGCAACTGTACTTGAATGTGGGGTGTGGGAAGCAGCAGAGCTAAGGTAAACTCCTAAGGTTGTAAAATAAAATAGGAAGACAACTGCAAGGTGGGACACACAGGTGGAAAATGCTTTATACTTCCCCTGAGCTGATGTGATTTTACATATGCAAGAAACTATTTTAGAATATGAGTAAAGGATACCAGCCAAAGGACCAGCACTGATCAGGACAGCTGAAAAATACATCACTATGTTATTAAGAAAGGTGTCAGAACTAGCAAGTTTTACCACCTGACTGAGTTCACAGAAAAAGTGGCGGGTTTGTACAACTGGACAGAAAGACAATCACAACACCATTAAGCTGTGTACCAAGGAATACAAGGCAATCTGCACCCAGGATATCAGAACCAGCAGTCCACAGAGCCAAGGGCTCATGATGACCATGTAGTGCAGGGGGTGGCAGATGGCCACATCCGATCACAGGCCATCACTGTCGGGAGAATGTCATCTAATCCTGCAAACAGCATGTAAAAATACATCTGGGTGATGCAGCCTTCATAGGTGATACCTTTGCTCTCTGTCTGGAGGTTCCATAGCATCTTTGGGATGGTGGTGGAGGTGAAACAGATGTCTACAAAGGACAGGTTGGAGAGGAAGAAGTACATGGGGGTGTGGAGGTGGGAGTCTGAGCTGATGGCCAAGATGATGAACAGGTTTCCAAACACAGTGATTAGGTACATGGAGAGGAAGAGCCCAAATATGAGAGGATGCAGTTCTTATTCTTCTGAAAGTCCCAGAAGAAGAAATTCGGAAATTCGTATATTATTCTCTGATTCCATGGGGTGGAGGTGACTACCAGGAAAAAGGAAAACCACATGACTAGTTTGCACATAAACTGGCATAATTCACATAGCTGAAATACTGCAATTTCTATTTAGCCCTCAAGTAATTGATCTTAATACCTTATTCATAGAAAAGTTCTCTTCCAAAGTATGTTCCATTTCATCCCCGACAAAGATTTTTTGTCCCATTCTCATCACATTGGCAAAGGGCTCATATATTTTAGAGTTCTAATAAGGTATTTCTTCATTTATTTGAGAAATACGTATTTAGTGCTGACCCAGTAGAAAGTGATGAAAAATAAATCTCTCCTAACCAAGGATGGTGAATGAGGATATTCAAATACAACATGATAGAATATGTCAGAATGTCACAGATGCTAGGAAGAAAACAAAACCAGGTATAAAGGAGAGAGTGGTAGGAGGTGTTATTTTGTCCTGAGTGTTCAGAGAAGAACTTCAAACTAGGTGATGTTTGAAGACTCCGAAAGAGAGAGAGAAGAAGCCTTTGTGATGTCAGAAGAAGTGTGTGCCTGGCAGAGGGAGCTGCCACTGCTAAGAACCTGACAAAGATGCTTGTTCCACATGTTCAAGTGCAAACAGGGAATCCAGTGGGGTGAAGGAATAAGTAGGAGGGGGAGTGATTAGAGATGTTGTCAGGATGCTGAGGAGCAAGGTGGCCTCCCTGCTACAGCTGAATCTTCAGCACATAGAGAATCCCTCCTTCCATGTGGTTCCTTGTACTTTATGAATTTCGTTTAAAACCATCCTGTGAATTATGTCAGTTTCCCTACTTCGTTCCATCTATTGACCAACTTCTGACCTCTGTATTATAAGTCATCTTAACATATGAGTACAGATACCTCTGCTTTAAGCACTGGTCTCTCTTAACAAGGCACAGGCAAACACACACACACACACACACACACACACACACACATGATGTTTCTGGCTTGTGTTACTATCATAAACTGGTCACCCAGATCCACCCTGATTAGGCAATGAATAGTTAACACATCGAGTTTGTCAGATCAAATTATTATTCTCCAAAGAATGTATCACTTTTACTCAGAAGTTCCAAGATTTTTTTAAATTTATGTGTGTTTTAATTGAAGCATAATAGCTTTACAGAATTTTGTTGTTTTCTGTCAAACCTCAACATGAATCAACCATATGCATACATATATCCCCTCCCTTCTGAACCTCCCTCTTATCTCCCTACACATCCCACCCCCAATTTCCAGTTTATAAGCTTCTTATAGAACAATAAATTTGGGGATCAACGTTGGTAAGGCAAATTTCTTCTCGGTATTTAGAGAAGAATGAAAAGCATGAGAGAGAAATAAAAAAGAGAAATGAAATGGACATAGGCAAATTAAGAGGGAAAATATGCAATAAACTCAAATGACCCCTGAGACAATGCATCAAAGAAAAGTTTCCTTGCTTCATCAATATTCCAATTCCAGTGGCATCTCCTTGATGCCCAAAAAATAATAATAAAGAAAAATATATTTTTCCAAGGACATAAACAGGGATATATTCATGATGTGATATATCTTACAGTTTAAATATCCCAAGAGAATAAGCAAATGGAACATACACTACCAATTCAAAATCAAAAATAAATGAAAAACAACAAAAGTTTGATATATTTTCTATGAAGAAGCAGAATACTTCTTTTTCTTGAGTTTTCCTATTTGCTTACTTCAGTTCATAAATAAGATTATTAGACTTATTGTCTACTTTTACTGGAAGCCTTTTATGCCTCCCATTCCTTCTAATGGGGCTTCCTTGGTGGCTCATTAGTAAAAAATCCATCTGCAATCCAGGAGGCCAAGTTTCAATCCCTTGGTCAGGAAGATTCCCTGGAGAAGGAAATTGCAACCCACTCCAGGATTCTGGCCTGGGAAATTCCATGGACAGAGGAGACGGGTGGGCTACAGCCCATGGGGTCGCAAAAGGATCATATACAACTTAGCAGCTAAACCACCACCATCATTCCTTCTAACTGAACTTCTTTTATTACCATTTGTCAACACTGATGAGTGAAGGGTTCACTTTATTTTTAGACCTAAATAGATACACTAATATCAGGAAAGCCAGATAATAACCACAGTGACCTCTGGCCTCTGGACTGTGCTAGATTGGTCGTCAGGTGACCTCGGGTACATGCTCCCGGCTTCTGTCCTCTCTGACCCTCTCCTGAAATGTGTGTGGAGCTCTCACCTGCCTGCAGATTGAGAGAGAAGGCTTTCCCTGTAGAAGTCCAAGTTCTTTTCTAAATGATTAATGATGCAGACAGAATTTTTGTACCTAAACAAGACAACAGGAAGGGATAAAATCAAGCATTGGCTCCCAGACAGATTCAGAAATCTAAATTAAGAACTAGGTCCTCATCAACCAAAGTGGCACAGGCTGAGGGGCTGCAGCAAAGGAGATATTTCCAGATTCTTGTGTCAGCTCACAGGGTTTCTCTGGAGGCTCAGTGATAAAGAATCCACCTGCAATGCAGGAGTCACAGGAGATGGGGGCTTGATCCCTGGGTCAGGAAAATCCCCTGGAGGACTGCATGGCAACCCACTCCAGTGTTCTTGTGTGGAGAATCCCACGGACAGAGTTGCCTAGAGGGCTACAGTCCGTGGGGTCTCAAAGAATTGGACAGGACTGAAGGGACATAGCAAGCATGCACACACGTCAGCTAATTGGGTATATTTTCCTTTTGTTACTCCAGCCTCCAAGTACATGATTTCCCTTGGGGACACTGGGCTGGACACAATGCAATTATTTTTCTGTTGATTCTCTGTTGCTAGGTGATTGCATTATAAGTTGGGTGATTCAGTTTTTATCATTCCTTGCCCTTTAATTCTCCTGCTTTCAAAGCACTAAGGCTTCCAGAACCTCATCACACCCCTGAGATCTAAAACTTTTTTAAACCATAACACTGAGGATTTGTCTTGATGAGGTCCCTTGGGTCTCCAAAGCTTTGATTTGTGGTAGAGGAAAACAATAACAACAAAATAAACTACTGAAATCTTTAAAACTACTATTTCCCTCTTCAGAACTGTGGATAACATTGCTCCTTCAGTATAAAATTGTGGGTATTATACTGCCTGGATTCATGCTAGTTTTTCCAAGCCAATTACAAGTTTCTCAGATATATCAGAAGTCAACAGCTGCCCTTTAGTCTCTCATTATAAAATGTTTATACTATAAGAAAAATATTTATATCATATCAACATATGCAATACCATATGTTGATATGATAAGTGAAAATCGCTCAGTCGTGTCTGACTCTTTGCCCCACATGGACTATACAGTCATGAAATCTGCAAGCAAGAGTCCTGGATTGGGTAGCCATTCCCTTTTCCAGGGAATCTTCCCAACCCAGGGATCAAACACAGGTCTCCCACATTCCAGGCAGATTATTTACCGACTGAGCCACAAGGGAAGCCCAGGAATACTGGACTGGGTAGCCTATCCCTTATCTGATGGATCTTCCAGACACAGGAATTGAACCAGGATCTCCTGTGTTGCAGGTGGATTCTTTACTAACTGAGTTATCAGAGAAGCTTGATATGATATTAATATGACCATAAACCAGGCTTCCCAGGTAGCTCAGTGGTAAAGAATATGCCTGCCAAAGCAGGAGACATTAGAGACGCAAGTTTGATCCCTGGGTTGGGAAGATTCCCTGGAGGAGGAAATAGCAACCCACTCCAGTATTCTTCCCTGGAGTATCCCATGGACGGAAGAGCCTGGTAGGCTACAGTTCATGCGGTCACATGTAGTTCGACACAACTGAGTGACTAATACATGGCCATTAAACTATCTTAGCATGGTATCAGTTCAGTTCAGTTCAATCGCTAAGTCATGTCCGACTCTTTGCGACCCCATGAATCGCAGCATGCCAGGCCTCCCTGTCCATCACCAACTCCCGGAGTTCACCCAGACTCAACGTCCATCGAGTCAGTGATGCCATCCAGCCATCTCATCCTCTGGCATCCCCTTCTCCTCCTTCCCCCAGTCCCTCCCAGCATCAGAGTCTTTTCCAATGAGTCAACTCTTCGCATGGGGTGGCCAAAGTACTGGAGTTTCAGCTTTAGCATCATTCCTTCCAAAGAAATCCCAGGCTGATCTCCTTCAGAATGGACTGGTTGGATCTCCTTGCAGTTCAAGGGACTCTCAAGAGTTTTCTCTAACACCACAGTTCAAAGGCAGGTATAGTGATTGTCAAATTTAATTTTTAATTTTTTTATTTTTTTATTTTTATTTTTTTTTTTTATTATTTTTTTCTAATTTTATTTTATTTTTAAACTTTACATAATTGTATTAGTTTTGCCAAATATCAAAATGAATCCACCACAGGTATACATGTGTTCCCCATCCTGAACCCTCCTCCCTCCCCCCTCCCCATACCATCCCTCTGGGTCATGTGTTTTTTGAGGTAGCACTTTTATGAACTCCATTCTCTGTTGTCAGACTGGAACACAGAAGGATTTAATGTTCTAAATAAAAGTACAAACCAAGTAAGGGCTGGAGACTGGATTGAGGTCTCTTAGTTCTGGAACTCTGTCACAGTGATTCTCAACCAGACATGATTTTCACACTGGAGATACTTGGAAATATCTGAAGGGATGCTACTAATCTCCTATAAACCACAGAACAGCATCCAATACAAATAATTCTCCTGTCCAAGGCAGCGTAAGAATATGAGAAATCCTATTTCAGACAAGAATATCTATAAATTCACTGTTCATACAATTTGTTCATACAAATCACCAAGGTCTGTGGTTCAAATGCTTATTCAGATTCCTCATGTCTCTAGTGGTCCAAGGACTGTGTTTCTGATCATTTAAGCCAGAATATCAGATTCCAGTTCAAATTCTTTACACCCTGAAAAGAAGGGAACTTCTTTAACACTACCACTGGTGGTACTTTGATACTTGCCACTCCTAATAATCTTTTCAGAGTCCTGTGTATGTCTTCATATATTAGACTATAGATGAAGGGGCTTAGGACAGGTGTGATCACAGTGTACATCACCGAGGTGATTGCACTTGACTTTAAGCAGAAGGGCATGAGTAGTCACAGGGCTGAGGTACAGTCAAAGCCTGTCCAGTAAAACAAGGATACAAGTGAGAGGTGATATGCACAGGTAGAAAGCATTTTGTACTTCCCCCAAGCTGATGGTATTCCAGATAGAGAGGAAACTATCTTAGAGTAAAGGATCCCAGGTAAGACATTTGTTGTTCAGTCACTCAGTTGTATCTGACTCTTTGTGACCGCATGGACTGCAGCATGCCAGGCTTCCCTGTCCCTCACCATGTCCTGGAGCTTGCTCAAACTCATGTCCATTGAGTCCATGATGCCATCCAACCATCTCATCCTCTTTTGTCCCCTTCTCCTCCTGCCTTCAATCTTTCCCAGAATCAGGGTCTTTTTAACAAGTCAGCTCTTCACATCAAGTGGCCAAAATATTGGAGCTTGAGCTTGAGCATCAGTACTTCCAGTGAATATTCAGGAGTGGTTTGCCTTAGGATTGACTCGTTTGATCTTGCAGTCCAAGGGACTCTCAAGAGTCTTCTCCAACACCACAGTTCAGAAGTATCAATTCTTCGGTGCACAGACTTCTTTATGGTCCAACTCTCACATCCATACATGACTATTGGAAAAATCATAGCTTTGACTATACGGACTTTTTTCGGCAAAGTCCCTGCTTTATAATACACTGTCAAGGTTTGTCAAAGCTTTTCTTCCAAAGAGCAAGTGTCTTTTAATTTCATGACTGCAGTCACCATCTGCAGTAATTTTGAAGCCTAAGAAAATAAAGTCTCTGACTGGTTCTTGTTTCCCCATCTCTTTCCCTTGAAGTGATGGGACCAGATGCCATGATCTTAGTTTTTTGAATGTTGAGTTTTATGAGTGCTTTTTCACTGTCCTCTTTCACTGTCATCAAGAGGCTCTTTAGTTCCTCTTCACTTTCTGCCATAAGGGTGGTGTCATCTGCATATCTGAGGTTATTGCTATTTCTCCTGGCAATCTTGATTCCAGCTTGTGCTTCATCCAACCCAGCATTTCTCATGATGTACTCCACATATAAGTTAAATAAGCAGAGGGACAATATACAGCTTTGACATACTCCTTTCCCTATTTGGAACCAGTCCATTACCAACCTGGAATATAACAGTTTCAAATTACATCATCATGTCATTACAAAAGGGGTCACAATTGACTAGTTGGACACCTTATTTGCTTTTGCAGGAAAAGTACAGAATTCCAAGAAGGTACAGAATGACAGTTGCAACACTGTTAATCTTTATAACAAACAATGCATGGCACTCATGAACCAAACACCAGAACCAGCAAACCACAAAGTGTATGTGGGTGGAGCAGGGTTCATGGCGACAGGATAGTGCAGAATTTGATAGATGGCCATGAAGTGGTCATAGGTCTTTGTGGTCAGTACAATGCTGCCCAAATATACAAAGAGTAGGTAAAAGTATATTCATAGGTTACAGCTTTGCCTTCTTTGGGATGGTGGAGAATATGAAACATATCTTAAAAGAACAGAATGGAAAATAATTACATGGGTATGTGGAGCATCACTACGAACAAAGTTAGCGGAGGTGATGGAATTCCAGTTGAGCTACTTCAAATCCTGAAAGGTGATGTTGTGAAAGTGCTGCACTCAATATGTCAGCAAATTTGGAGAACCCAGCATTGGCCACAGGACTGGAAAAGGTCAGTTTTCCTTCCAATCCCAAAGAAAGGCAGTGCCAAAGAGTGCTCAAACTACCACACAATTGCATGCATCTCACACGCTAGTAAAATAATGCTCAAAATTCTCTAAGCCAGGCTTCAGCAATATGTGAACCGTGAACTTCCTGATGTTCAAGCTGGTTTTATAAAAGGCAGAGGAACCAGAGATCAAATTGCCAACATCCGCTGGATCATGGAAAAAGCAAGAGAGTTCCAGAAAAATATATCTTTCTGCTTTATTGACTATGCCAAAGCCTTTGACTGTGTGGATCACAATAAACTGTGAAAAATTCTGAAAGAGATGGGAATACCAGAACACCTGATCTGCCTCTTGAGAAATTTGTATGCAGGTCAGGAAGCAACAGTTAGAACTGGACATGGAACAACAGACTGGTTCCAAATAGGAAAAGGAGTATGTCAAGGCTGTATATTGTCACCCTGCTTATTTAACTTATATGCAGAGTATATCATGAGAAACACTGGGCTGGAAGAAGCACAAGCTGGAATCAAGATTGCCAGGAGAAATATCAATAACCTCAGATATGCAGATGATACCATCCTTATGGCAGAAAGTGAAGAGGAACTAAAAAGCCTCTTGATGAAAGTGAAAGAGGAGAGTGAAAAAGTTGGCTTAAAGCTCAACATTCAGAAAACGAAGATCATGGCATCTGGTCCCATCACTTCATGGGAAATAGATGGGGAAAGAGCGGAAACAGGGTCAGACTTTATTTTGGGGGACTCAAAAATCACTGCAGATGGTGACTGCAGCCATGAAATTAAAAGACGCTTACTCCTTGGAAGGAAAATTATGACCAACCTAGATAGCATATTGAAAAGCAGAAACATTACTTTGCCAACAAAGTTTCATCTAGTCAAGGCTATGGTTTATCCTGTGGTCATGTATGGATGTGAGAGTTGGGCTGTGAAGGCTGAGCGCCGAAGAATTGATGCTTTTGAACTGTGGTGCTGGAGAAGACTCTTGAGAGTCCCTTGGACTGCAAGGAGATCCAACCAGTCCATTCTGAAGGAGATCAGCCTGGGATTTCTTTTGAAGGAATGATGCTAAAGCTGAAACTCCAGTACTTTGGCCACCTCATGGAAGAGTTGACTCATTGGAAAAGACTCTGATGCTGGGAGGGATTGGGGGCAGGAGGAGAAGGGGACAACAGAGGATGAGATGGCTGGATGGCATCACTGACTCGATGGACGTGAGTCGGGGTGAACTCCGGGAATTGGTGATGGACGGGGAGGCCTGGCATGCTGCGATTCATGGGGTCGCAAAGAGTCAGATACGACTGAGTGACTGAACTGAACTGAACTGTGGAGGTGGGAGTCATTGATGGTGACCAGGATAATAAACAGGTTTCTGAGCACAGTGATCTGGTACATGGAGAGAAAATGTGCAAACATGAAGTGTTGCAGTTCTGGTTTCTCTGATAATTGCAGAAGAAGAAATTTTGAAATTCGTGTATTGTTTCCTGTTCTCATGTGGCCCTCATTAACTTGTTGATTTTTTCTCTTTGATAATAGCCTTTCTTACTGTGGAAGTTGTACCTCACTGCGATTTTGGTTTCTGTTTGTTTGAAGATTAATGATATTAAGCCTCTTTTCATGTGTCTGTTGGCCATGTGTATATCTTCCTTGGGAGAAAATGTCTATTGAGGGTCCTCTACCCACTTTTAATATGGTTGTTTATTTGTTTATTTTAATTGAGTTGACTTAGTCTGATATATAGTTTAAGTTTTCTGTTTCTGTCTGTCAACCTGATTTTGGGGGTACTTTTGCCTTCTCATTTCAAGAAGAGAACACTTCAACTTTGCTTATATGACAGTTCTGGGTGCAAAACTCCCTCAGCTTTTCTTTATGTGGTAGAACCTTTATTTCTTCTTCATATCTGAAGGATATCTTTGCTAGATGGAGGATTCTTGGCTAGCAGTTTTTATATCACAATAGTTTGAGAATGATATTCCATTCTCTCTTGGAATGTGGAGTCTGTGCTAAGACATTTGTTGATAACCCAATGCAGGTATCTTTGCAGGGTGCTCACTTTTTTTCTGGATACCTTTAATTTTCTTTCTTTTTAATAACTTTTATTTAAATGTAATTGATTTACAATGTCATATTAGTTCCAGGTATACAGCAAAATTATATATATATATATATATATACACACACACACACACACACACACACACATATTCTTTTTCCAGTATAGAGTATTATAAGATATTATGTTTATTTCCCTGTATTTAATACCCTAGGTCCTTGTTGATTGCTATATATATATTATATATATATATAATTCTTTCACTAAAAACATCATTCTTTCACTGACTTTTAAAAAATTTTTCTTTATTTATTTGACGCATTTCTGACTGCACCAAGTCTTCCTTGCTTTGCGGGGGCTTTCTCTGGTTACGGAGGTGGGGGGCTCTACTATTCACCATGGTGACCTCTCTTGCTGCAGAGCACAGGCTCTACAGTACAGGCTCAGTAGTTATGGCTTAGTGGCTTTGTGGCGTGTGGAATCTTTCCAGACCAGGCATCACCCCCAGTGCCTGTTCCCGCCTTGGCAGACAGATTCTTGCTTACTGCACCACCAGGGAAGTCTTTTCATTCATTGACTTTTGACAGTTTTAATACGTGTGTGTTGGAGAAGGTCTTTTGTATTGAAACATTTATGTGTCCTATTATACCTCTGTGGATGTGTGCATTCGCTTCCTTCCCCAGACCTGGAAAATTCTCAGCTATTATTTCTATACATAATCTCTCTGATCCTTTCTCCCTCTCTTCTGCTTTTGAGATACCCAGTATCCTTCTTACCTGTTCTAGTAGAGTCAGAAGTTTCTCAGAGAATATCTTCATTTAAAAAAAAAAAAATCTTAGTTCTGTCCTCACATCTACCTGAATCATTCTACCTTTGTACTCAGTATCTCTCTACTCCATATGGTCTCCACTTCAAGTGCTTTGTAATTCATCCTTCATCTCAATTACTGAGTTCTTCAGCACCAGAATTTCTGTTTACTTCTGTTTGAGAGCTTTTATTATTTTAGAAACTGTTCCTTATGTTCATTATTTTTATTCCTCAGCTAACTGACGTGTCTTTATGAGTTTTCTTCTGGCTTGTTGAGCTTCTTCATTACACTATTTTGAATTCTCCACTTGGTTGATCACAATTTTACATGACGTTAAATTAGTTCATGGAAAACTCTCATTTTCTCTTTGTGATTCCATGTTACTGTGGTTTTCATGGTGCTCAGTGGGTTGCTCCTCTGTCCATGCATTTGAACAAGCAAACAGTTTTCTTATGTAGGTAAAGCCTTGTATACTTTGATTCTAACAATTCAACAGATTGCTAACAAAGGTCCTTCTACGTTTTTCTTTTTTTTGGGGGGGGGGTGGTGGTGTTCAGTTCAGTTCAGTTGCTCAGTTGTGTCCAACTGTTTGTGACCCCATGAATCGCAGCACCCCAGGCCTCCCTGTCCATCACCAGCTCCCAGAGTTCACCCAGACTCATGTCCATCGAGTCAATGATGCCATCCAGCCATCTCATCCTCTGTCGTCCCCTTCTCCTCCTGCCCCCAAGGCCTCCCAGCATCAGAGTCTTTTCCAATAGTTCATTTATTTATTTTTCATTTCATATATGATATTATACATGTTTCATCACCATTCTCCCAAATCATCCCACCCTCTCCCTCTCCCACAGAGTCCAAAAGACTGTTCTATACATCTGTGTCTCTTTTGTTGTATTGCATACAGGGTTATCGTTTCCATATTTCTAAATTCCATATATATGCATGAATTAAGTGACTTTGTGGCACAAGGTTTAGGTTTGTTTCACATGAGCTGCTCCTGGCTATATTTGAGGAACTACATTTTTTGCATTTCATGCCCTCTTCCAAAGGCATTGTCATTGTCCTGGCCATCAATGATTGTGCCTCCAGCATCACTGGTGACCTGGTGTTGTCAGGGCCCCTGATGTGGCTTGCATCTTTGCTGGGGGCTCCCAGAGTGGTAGGTGCTCTTGCCACATGTGGGGTGACCTTGCTTGAGCCCCCCCCACCCCCACTGATGCCTGGTTCCCTGGTCCTGCATTTGCCACTGCATCCAGGAGGCCAGGGCTATATACCACCTCCAGTGGGACTCCCAGGTGCTCTGGGGCTGTGGGCTCAGCAGCCTCAGCCATGGGCTGGGATCAGCATCACTGCCTCTGCTGTTCCCCTGGCTCCACTTCCTCCATGTGAATAATCTGCTCACCTTCAGACGTACAACTGTGTGTATCTCTGGTGTCCCGATGTGTTTGGTAGAAAAAAAAAAAAAAACTTTATATATGAATGATGTTATCTACAAGTTGTAGATTGAGGGGAGAAACAAAGGGAGTGTCTTCTGCCACCATAATACTGATGTCACCAGTAATAAACTTTTCCCCACAATCTATAAGGTTAAAATTCGGGCTACCCAGGGGGCTCAGTGGTTAAGAATCCACCTGCCAATGCAGGAGATGAAGGAGATGTAGGTTCGATCCCAGGATCAAGAAAATCCCCAGAAGGGGAAATGGCAACCCACTCCAGTATTCTTGCCTGGAGAATCCCATGGACAGAGGAGCCTGGTGAGCTAAAGTCCCTGTGGTCACAAAGATCAGACACTGCTGAGGACACATGCATAAGCATAAGATTAAAATAGACAAATAAATGGAGAAGACTATCACATATTAGAGAAGAAAGAATTGCTACATGGCTCCATACAACCTCATGGATGAGCTTTAGAGTTCCAACACATAGAATTACTGAGAAACATAGACTCATGAGAAATCCAGCAGAGATCAGAACAACTCCTTAATATCAAATCTCATTTGATAATAAAGACATCATATTAGAGCAGTTACTGTTAGGATGAATGGTTATGCAGCAACATGTAACTGAATAAAATTAAAAATGGTATAGAACTGAGATCAACTTCAATAATTTCATTCTGTGCATTTATTCTGATATTTAAAGATAGCATTCACTACTGTTTTTTAATTGTATTACAGATAATTATATTAAAAAGTTATTCCATTGCAGTTTCCTCCTAGGTAAGCAGGATATTGGCAAACATGTTTTCAGAAATTGTGAACTGAACCACATGACTGGATAGGCAGCCAAGCTCTCTAGTGAGTCAGTTTTGATCATGAGATATATACACACACTATACATATAGAAATATTTGACCCTTGAATAATGCAGTGTTTGGAGCAATGGCACCTTGTGCAATTGAAAATGTGCCTGTAACATTGCAATCAATCTTCCTTATCCATAGCTCCACACCCTCTGATTCAGTCAACCCTCATAAAATTATATAAATTGCCTTGGATTTCACTTGTACACTTTTTTACATTAGTAATATATCTCATGACAATTTTTTCTAGAGCAACGCAAAAATTACTCAGGATGACATTTGTCATTTAAGTAAGTATTATTCCTCGTGTCACCCATAAAAAATAGAAATGCCCAAATATTTCATATTCAAAGTTTGGAAAATTTTGAAGTAGAAAAAAGCATGACTTAAAAAAAATACCTAAATGATAGAATGAAAAGATAGTTTAATAATGTGAGTAACTGAGATTGTATAGAAAAGTTGAATTTTTATAAAAATGGATATCCAAGGAAATAAGTAAAAGGAGCAAATTTTTATTCCACACTGAGGAAAGTGTCACAATTACTGATTCTCAGGCTTTGAGCAGTGCAGTCAAGGGCACTTCATCTGCCCCAGGACAATTGGCCTTTTTATAGATATTATTCCATAGACTCTCTTCAGAGCCTTCTTTAAGTCTTTGTTCCTCAGACTGTAGATGAATGGGTTCAGCATGGGTGTGACCACAGTGTACATCACGGAGGCTATTGCACTTGAGTGTGAGCTGTGTGTAGCAGCAGAGCTAAGGTACACTCCTAGGCTCGTACAATAAAATAATAAGACAACTGAGAGATGAGATGCACAAGTGGAAAATGCTTTAAACTTTCCCTGAGTTGATGAGATTCTTCGTATGGAAGAGACTATCTTAGAGTAAGAGTAAAGGATACCAGCAAACGGCCCACCAGCTAGTAGCACTGATGCCAAATACATCACCATGTTATTAAGAAAGGTGTCAGAACAGGCAAGTTGGACCATCTGATTGAGTTCACAAAAAAATTGGGGAATTTCCACCTTTGTACAGAAGGTCAGCTGCAAAGCCATTAAACTTTGTAACAAGGAATGCATAGCACTCACCATCCAGGACACCAATACCAGCAGTCCACAGAGCCGAGGATTCATGATGACTGTGTAGTGCAGAGGGTGGCATATGGCCACAAAGCGGTCGTAGGCCATCACTATCAGGAGGAAGTCATCTAATCCTGCAAGGAATATGCAAAAATACACCTGGACGATGCAGCCTTCATAGGTTATGACTTTGCTCTGGTTCTCGATATTCTGCAGCATCTTTGGGATGGTTGTGGAGGTGAAGGAGATGTCTACAAAGGACAAGTTGGAGAGGAAGAAGTACATGGGGGTGTGAAGGTGGAAGTCAGAGATGATGACCAGGATAATGAGCAGATTTCCAAACACAGTGATCAGGTACATGCAGAGGAAAAGTCCAAAGATGAGGGGCTCCAATTCTGGGTCCTCTGAGAATCCCAGAAGAAAAAGTTCAGAAGATTGTGTATTGTTACCTGGTTCCATGTGGTGGCAGTGACTACCAGGAAAAATGAAAATAACATGAGTAATGTTCACAAAAATTAGCATAACTCACATAGTGCAATTTCTATTTTCTCTAAATAAATTAATTTTAATATCTTGTGTTTAGAAAAGTTCTATTTCATCTCTACCTGGGCATTTTTGACCCATTCTCAGCATATTACCAAAGAAATCATGCATTCTACTGTTGTCATGAGAAATGTAACTTCCGTGGTGGTTCAGACAGTAAAGCATCTGCCTACAATGCAGGAGACCTGGGTTCAATCCCTGGCTCAGGGAGATCTCCTGGAGAAGGGAATGGCAACCCTCTCCAGTATTCTTGCCGCCCCCACACACACACCCCGCCCCACCAATAAATTAAAAACCTGGTGGCTGTACGGCCCAGGAGGGCAGAGAGGAGCTACTCTACATTCAAGGTCAGGGGGGCGGTGGTGAGGAGGTACCCCTGGTCCAAGCTAAGGAGCAGCGGCTGCACTTTGCTGGAGCAGCCATGAAGAGATACCCCAAGTCCAAGGTAAGAGAAACCCAAGTAAGATGGTAGGTGTTGTGAGGGGGCATCAGAGGGCAGACACACTGAAACCATAATCACAGAAAACTAGTCAATCTAATCACACGGACCACAGCCTTGTCTAACTCAATGAAAGTAAACGATGCCATGTGGGACCACCCAAGATGGACAGGTCATGGTGGAGCGGTCTGACAGAATGTGGTCCACTGGAGAAGGGACTGGCAAACCCCTTCAGTATTCTTGCCTTGAGAACCCCATGAACAGTATGAAAAGGCAAAATGATAGGATACTGAAAGAGGAACTCCCCAGGTTGGTAGGTGCCCAATATGCTACTGGAGATCAGTGGAGAAATAACTCCAGAAAGAATGAAGGGATGGAGCCAAGCAAAAACAATACCCAGTTGTGGATGAGACTGGTTATAGAAGCAACATCCGATTCTGTAAAGAGCAATATTGGATACTAACCTGGAATGTTAGGTCCATGAATCAAGGCAAATTGGAAGTGGTCAAACAGGCAGTGGCAAGAGTGAACATTGACATTCTAGGAATCGGCAAACTAAAATGGACCAGAATGGGTGAATTTAACTACGATGACCGTTATACCCACTACTGCAGGTAGGAAGTCCTTAGAAGAAATGGAGTAGCCATCATGGTCAACAAAAGAGTCCGAAATGCATCCCAAAACAATGAATTTCACCTTTTTCTCAAGCGCACATGGAACCTTCTCCAGGATAGATCACATCCTGGGCCATAAAGCTAGCCTTGGTAAATTCAAAAAAATAGAAATCATTCCAAGCATTTTTTCTGACCACAATGCAGTAAGATTAGATCTCAATTACAGGAGAAAAACTATTAAAAATTCCAACATATGGAGGCTGAACAACACGCTGCTGAATAACCAACAAATCACAGAAGAAATCAAAAAAGAAATCAAAATTTGCATAGAAACGAATGAAAATGAAAACACAACAACCCAAAACCTGTGGGACACGGTAAAAGCAGTCCTAAGGAGAAAGTTCATAGCAATACAGGCACACCTCAAGAAACAAGAAAAAAGTCAAATAAATAACCTAACTCTACACCTAAAGCAACTAGAAAAGGAAGAAATGAAGAACCCCAGGGTTAGTAGAAGGAAAGAAATCTTAAAAATTAGAGCAGAAATAAATGCAAAAGAAACAAAAGAGACCATAGCAAAAATCAACAAAACCAAAAGCTGGTTCTTTGAAAGGATAAATAAAATTGACAAACCATTAGCCAGACTCATCAAGAAACAAAGGGAGAAAAATCAAATCAACAAAATTAGAAACGAAAATGGAGAGATCACAACAGACAACACAGAAATACAAAGGATCATAAGAGACTACTATCAACAATTATATGCCAATAAAATGGACAACATGGAAGAAATGGACAAATTCTTAGAAAAGTACAACTTTCCAAAACTGGACCAGGAAGAAATAGAAAATCTTAACAGACCCATCACAAGCACGGAAATTGAAACTGTAATCAGAAATCTTCCAGCAAACAAAAGCCCCGGTCCAGACGGCTTCACAGCTGAATTCTACCAAAAATTTAGAGAAGAGCTAACACCTATCCTGCTCAAACTCTTCCAGAAAATTGCTGAGGAAGGTAAACTTCCAAACTCATTCTATGAGGCCACCATCACCCTAATACCAAAACCTGACAAAGATCCCACAAAAAAAGAAAACTACAGGCCAATATCACTGATGAACATAGATGCAAAAATCCTTAACAAAATTCTAGCAGTCAGAATCCAACAACACATTAAAAAGATCATACACCATGATCAAGTGGGCTTTATCCCAGGGATGCAAGGATTCTTCAATATCCGCAAATCAATCAATGTAATACACCACATTAACAAATTGAAAAATAAAAACCATATGATTATCTCAATAGATGCAGAGAAAGCCTTTGACAAAATTCAACATCCATTTATGATAAAAACTCTCCAGAAAGCAGGAATAGAAGGAACATACCTCAACATAATAAAAGCTATATATGACAAACCCACAGCAAACATTATCCTCAATGGTGAAAAATTGAAAGCATTTCCTCTAAAGTCAGGAACAAGACAAGGGTGCCCACTTTCACCATTACTATTCAACATAGTTATGGAAGTTTTGGCCACAGCAATCAGAGCAGAAAAAGAAATACAAGGAATCCAAATTGGAAAAGAAGAAGTAAAACTCTCACTATCTGCAGATGGCATGATCCTCTACATAGAAAACCCTAAAGATTCCACCAGAAAATTACTAGAAATAATCAATGACTATAGTAAAGTTGCAGGACATAAAATCAACACACAGAAATCCCTTGCATTCCTATACACTAATAATGAGAAAACAGAAAGAGAAATTAAGGAAACAATTCCATTCACCATTGCAACGGAAAGAATAAAATACTTAGGAATATATCTACCTAAAGAAACTAAAGACCTATATATAGAAAACTATAAAACACTGGTGAAAGAAATCAAAGAGGACACTAATAGATGGAGAAATATACCATGTTCATGGATTGGAAGAATCAATATAGTGAAAATGAGTATACTACCCAAAGCAATGTATAGATTCAATGCAATCCCTATCAAGCTACCAACAGTATTCTTCACAGAGCTAGAACAAATAATTTCACAATTTGTATGGAAATACAAAAAACCTCGAATAGCCAAAGCGATCTTGAGAAAGAAGAATGGAACTGGAGGAATCAACCTACCTGACTTCAGGCTCTACTACAAAGCCACAGTTATCAAGACAGTATGGTACTGGCACAAAGACAGAAATATTGATCAATGGAATAAAATAGAAAGCCCAGAGATAAATCCACGCACATATGGACACCTTATCTTCGACAAAGGAGGCAAGAATATACAATGGATTAAAGACAACCTCTTTAACAAGTGGTGCTGGGAAATCTGGTCAACCACTTGTAAAAGAATGAAACTGGACCACTTTCTAACACCATACACAAAAATAAACTCAAAATGGATTAAAGATCTAAACGTAAGACCAGAAACTATAAAACTCCTAGAGGAGAACATAGGCAAAACACTCTCTGACATACATCACAGCAGGATCCTCTATGACCCACCTCCCAGAATACTGGAAATAAAAACCAAAATAAACAAATGGGACCTAATTAACCTTAAAAGCTTCTGCACATCAAAGGAAACTATTAGCAAGGTGAAAAGACAGCCTTCAGAATGGGAGAAAATAATAGCAAATGAAGCAACCGACAAACAACTAATCTCAAAAATATACAAGCAACTCCTACAGCTCAACTCCAGAAAAATAAATGACCCAATCAAAAAATGGGCCAAAGAACTAAATAGACATTTCTCCAAAGAAGACATACAGATGGCTAACAAACACATGAAAAGATGCTCAACATCACTCATTATCAGAGAAATGCAAATCAAAACCACTATGAGGTACCATCTCACACCAGTCAGAATGGCTGCGATCCAAAAGTCTACAAATAATAAATGCTGGAGAGGGTGTGGAGAAAAGGGAACCCTCTTACACTGTTGGTGGGAATGCAAACTAGTACAGCCACTATGGAGAACAGTGTGGAGATTCCTTAAAAAACTGGAAATAGAACTGCCTTATGATCCAGCAACCCCACTGCTGGGCATACACACTGAGAAAACCAGAAGGGAAAGAGACACGTGTACCCCAATGTTCATCGCAGCACTGTTTATAATAGCCAAGACATGGAAGCAACCTAGATGTCCATCAGCAGATGAATGGATAAGAAAGCTGTGGTACATATACACAATGGAGTATTACTCAGCCATTAAAAAGAATACATTTGAATCAGTTCTAATGAGGTGGATGAAACTGGAGCCTATTATACAGAGTGAAGTAAGCCAGAAGGAAAAACATAAATACAGTATACTAACGCATATATATGGAATTTAGAAAGATGGTAACAATAACCCGGTGTACGAGACAGCAAAAGAGACACTGATGTATAGAACAGTCTTATGGACTCTGTGGGAGAGGGAGAGGGTGGGAAGATTTGGGAGAATGGCAATGAAACATGTAAAATATCATGTAGGAAACGAGTTGCCAGTCCAGGTTCGATGCATGATGCTGGATGCTTGGGGCTGGTGCACTGGGACGGCCCAGAGGGATGGTATGGGGAGGGAGGAGGGAGGAGGGTTCGGGATGGGGAACACATGTATACCTGTGGCGGATTCATTTTGATATTTGGCAAAACTAATACAATTATGTAAAGTTTAAAAATAAAATAAAATTAGAGAAAAAAAAAAAAAAAGAGTCCGAAATGCAGTACTTTGATGCAATCTAAAAAATGACAGAATGATCTCTGTTCATTTCCAAGGCAAACCACTAAATATCACGGTAATCCAAGTCTATGCCCCAACAGTAACACTGAAGAAGCTGAAGTTGAACGGTTCTATGAAGACCTACAAGAACTTTTAGAACTAACACCCAAAAAAGATTTCCTTTTCAATATAGGGGACTGGAGTGAAAAAGTAAGAAGTCAAGAAACACCTGGAGTAACATGCAAATTTGACCTTGAAATATGGAATGAAGCAGGGCAAAGGCTAATAGAGTTGTGCCAACAGAATGCACTGGTCATAGCAAACATCTTCTTCCAAAAACACAAGAGAAGACTCTAAGCAAGGATATCACCAGATGGTCAACACTGAAATTAGATTGATTATATTATTTGCAGCCAATGATGGAGAAGCTCTATACAGTTAGCAAAAACAAGACTGGGAGCTGACTGTGGCTCAGATCATGAACTCCTTATTGCCAAAATCAGACTTAAATTGAAGAAAGTAGGGAAAACCACTAGACCATTCAGATATGACCTAAATCAAATCCCTTTTGATTATACAGTGGAAGTGAGAAATAGATACAAGGGACTAGATCTGACAGATTGCCAGATGAACTATGGATGGAGGTTCATGACATTGTACAGGAAACAGAGATCAAGACCATCCCCATGGAAAAGAAATGAAAAAAGCAAAATGGATGTCTGGGTAAGCCTTACAATTAGCTGTGAAAAGAAGAGAAGCAAAAGGCAGAGGAGAAAAGGAAAGATATAAGCATCTGAATGCAGAATTCCAAAGACTAGCAAGGAGAAATAAGAAAGCCTTCCTCAGCAATCAACACAAAGAAATAGAGGAAAACAACAGAATGGGAAACACTAGAGATCTCTTCAAGAAAATTAGAGATACCAAGGGAACATTTCATGCAAAGATGGGCTCAAAAAAAGGACAAAAATGGTATGGACCTAACAGAAGCAGAAGATATTAAGAAGAGGTGACAAGAATACACAGAAGAACTGTACAAAAAAGATCTTTATGACCAAGATAATCACGATGGTGTGATCACTCACCTAGAGCCAGACGTCCTGGAATGTGAAGTCAAGTGGACCTTAGAAAGCATCACTATGAACAAAGTTAGCGGAGGTGATGGAATTCCAGTGGAGCTATTTCAAATCCTGAAAGATGATGCTGTGAAAGTGCTGCACTCAATATGCCAGCAAATTTGGAAAACTCAGCAGTGGCCACAGGACTAGAAAAGGTCCGTTTTCATTCCAATCCCAAAGAAAGGCAATGCCAAAGAATGCTCAAACTACTGCACAATTGCACTAATCTCACATGCTAGTAAAGTAATGCTCAAAATTCTCTGAGCCAGGCTTCAGCAATACGTGAACCGTGAACTTCCAGATGTACAAGCTGGTTTTAGAAAAGGCAGAGGAACCAGAGATCAAATTGCCAACATCTGCTCAGTTCAGTTCAGTTCAGTCGCTGAGTCATGTCCGACTCTTTGAGACCCCATGAACTGCAGCATGCCAGCCCTCCTGTCCATCACCAACTCCTGGAGTTCACTCAAACTCTCGTCCATCAAGTCGGTGATGCTATCCAGCCATCACAATCTGCTGGATCATCGAAAAAGCAAAAGAGTTCCAGAAAAATATTTATTTTTGCTTTATTGACTATGCCAAAGCCTTTGACCGTGTGGATCACAATAAATTGTGGAAAATTCTGAAAGAGATAGGAACACCAGACCACCTGACCTGCCTTTTGAGAAACCTATATGCAGGTCAGGAAGTAAAAGTTAGAACTGGACATGGAACAACAGACTGGTTCCAAATAGGAAAAGGAGTACATCAAGGCCATATATCATCACCCTGCTTATTTAAGTTATATGCAGAGTAAATCATGAGAAATGCTTGGCTGGAAGAAGCACAAGCTGGAATCAAGATTGCTGGGAGAAATATCAATAACCTCAGATGTGGAGATGACACCACCCTTATGGCAGAAAGTGAAGAGGAACTAAAAAGCCTCTTGATGAAAGTGAAAGAGGAGAGTGAAAAAGTTGGCTTAAAGCTCAACATTCAGAAAACAAAGATCATGGCATCTGGTCCCATCACTTCATGGGAAATAGATGGGGAAGCATTGGAAACAGTGGCTGACTTTATTTTGGGGGGCTCCAAAATCACTGCAGATGGTGACTGCAGCCATGAAATTAAAAGATGCTTAGTCCTTGGAAGGAAAGTTATGACCAACCTAGATAGCATATTCAAAAGCAGAGACATTACTTTGCCGACAAAGGTCCATCTAGTCAAGGCTATGGTTTTTCCAGTGTTCATATATGGTTCTGAGAGTTGGACTATGAAGAAAGCTGAGTGCTGAAGAATTGATGCTTTTAAACTGTGGTGTTGGAGAAGACTCTTTAAAGTCCCTGGACGGCAAGGAGATCCAACCTGTCCATTCTAAAGGAGATCAGTCCTGGGTGTTCTTTGTTAGGAATGATACTAAGACTAAAACTCCAGCACTTTGGCCACCTCTTGCAAAGAGTGGACTCATTGGAAAAGACTCTGATGCTGGGAGGGATTGGGGGCAGGAGGAGAAGGGGATGACAGAGGGTGAGATGACTGGATTCCATCACCGACTCGATGGACATGAGTTTGAGTGAACTCCGGGATTTGGTGATGGACAGGGAGGCCTGCCATGACGCAGTTCATGAGGTCGCAAAGAGTCGGACATGACTGAGTGACTGAACTGAATGATAAATATTTTCATACATTTGAAGAATATATATTGAGTGTCAACCATGTTCAAAACACATATTGTTTAGTCGTTAATCTGGATCTGGCACTTTTTAGATCCCCAGACTGTATGTAGCCTGCCAGGCTCCTCTATCCATGGCATTTTGCAGGCAAGAATACTGGAATGGGTTGCCATTTCCTTCTCCAGGTTATCTTCTCAACCCAGGGATTGAACCGCCTCTCCTGCATTACCAGATAGATTTCCTACCACTGAGCCACTTGGCATGTCCCTCAAAACAAATACAGGTAACATATATACAGTGCTGAAAACCGGAAGTTTTCACAATCCAGTGATGGTGAAAGATGATGTGCAAATATAATAGAATATGTCAAGTAATAAGAGTTGCTATGAAGAAAACACAACTAAATATAAAAGAGATTCATAGGAAGTACAGAGACGGCAATGGCACCCCACTTCAGTACTCTTGCCTGGAAAATCCCATGGATGGAGGAGCCTGGAAGGCTTCAGTCCATGGGGTCACTTAGGGTTGGACACGACTGAGTGACTTCACTTTCACTTTTCACTTTCATGCATTGGAGAAGGAAATGGCAACCCACTCCAGTGTTCTTGCCTGGAAAATCCCAGGGATAGGGGAGCCTGGTGGGCTGCCGTCTATGGGGTCTCAGAGTTGGACACAACTGAAGTGACTTAGCAGCAGCAGCAGGAGGAGGTATTTTCATGTATTGAGTGTTCAGGCAAGGCCAGCAATCAAGGTGATAATTGAACAGATATCTCAAGAAAGGGAGAAAAGGATCTAGTATGATATCAAGAGAAATATGTGCCTGGCGAGGGAATGGCCACTACAAAGGACCTAAGGAAAATGTTTGTTCCTTGCACTTTATGAATTTAGTTGCAAAAGCATCCTGTGAAGTAAAACATCTCCCATCCTTAGTACCTTCTGCTGACCAAGATCTGGGCTCCGTGATAAGGCGCCTTAATAGATGAGT
Organism: Bos indicus; assembly: GCF_029378745.1. Classification (NCBI taxonomy): domain Eukaryota; kingdom Metazoa; phylum Chordata; class Mammalia; order Artiodactyla; family Bovidae; genus Bos; species Bos indicus. The sequence continues at coordinate 8,894,257 of NC_091766.1, read as the reverse complement.
CCAAGCGCCTCTGCTTTAAGAACTGCTCTCAAGGCACAAGCACACACTCACAAAGACACACACACACACATGCTCAAACCACGTCTTCCTGGGCTATGTTCCTACAATACATTTCTCACCCAGAACCACCCTGCTCACACCATATACCATTATAACTCAAGCTGATCATGTCAGATCATCTTTCTCCTACAGAATGTATAAATGGTATCCAGAAATTCCAGTTCATGGCCTGCCCAGAGACCAATAAACTTGGCGTTCGTTTTTATGATCACTTTCAGCTTTATATTTAAAGAAATATAAAAAGTATGTGTGTGTGTGTGTGAAAGAGAGGAAGCGGAGAGAGAGAAGAGAGGGAAATGAAATAGACATTAGAGGATAAAAGATTTAATAAGCTCTAATGGTCCAGTACTTTGGCCACCTCATGTGAAGAATTGACTCATTGGAAAAGACTCTGATGTTGGGAGGGATTAAGGGCAGGAGGAGAAGGGGACGACAGAGGATGAGATGGCTGGATGACATCACCGACTGGATGGTTGTGAGTTTGAGTGAACTCCAGGAGTTGGTGATGGACAGAGAGGCATGGCATGCTGCAGTTCATGGGGTTGTAAAGAGTTGGATACGACTGAGCGACTGAACTGAATTGAACTGAATGATCCCTGAGAGTATGTGATGAATTGAAGCTTCCTTTGTTTCACAACATTCCAATTCCAGTTATCTATACCTGACACCCAGGAAAAATAATTTTCAAAAAGAAAAATACATGTTTTCCTTGACAGAAACAGTTATACTTTTATAATGAAAGAAACCTGAAGTATTTGACTACCCCAAAAGAAAAATCGGCAAAGTAAATAAACCAACAAAAATGAATATCCAAAGAAAACCAACAAAAGCTAAACATGTTTTATATAAAGCAATAGAAGACATTTCCCCCAAATCTTTTCCATGTCTTTGACCAATTTTTTACTGTTCTATAGGGAATGAGGGAAGCTCTTTCCCAGTTTCCTTATGGGGCATCATGTATTTGTTATTCTTGGAGTTTAAGCACTATCATATATTTAAAATAAATCTGATGAGCATACCCCAATGCTATTCTGGTCTTTGTTCAACATGCAAAAGGCTTTTCAAACTATACTCTGTAAATTCTACAGACACCATGTCAATCCATCCTTTTGTCCTGAATAAATTTTTTCATAGCATTCATGCCTGAAGATGTTATATTATAATAGATATTCATTGTACTATTACTTCACCATGACAATGCAAAATTCTAATAATCAGAGACTTCAACTGCCATGGTCACTACTGTACTTTCAGAAAGATATATGAATATATGTGCACCTATATAGAAACAGGGGCTTTCCAGGTGGCACTAGTGGTAAAGAACCTGCCTGCCAATGCAGGAGGCATAAGAGAGACAGGTTCAATTCCTGGGCCAGGCAGATCCCCTGGAGGAGGGAATGCAAGCCACTCCAGTATTCTTGCCTGGAAAATCTCATGGACAGAGGAGCCTGGTGGGCTACAGTCCACATGGTAGTAAAGATATACAATGGAAACCACTTAGCATGCATGCAGGCAAACAGAACGCACTTAAATATATGTGAAGTTACAAAATAAAGGGAATTGTAGGAAAAATAATTGAATAAATTAGTTTTGAAGCAATTGTATTTTTAAAAAATTGAATAGAGTTTCATACACTAACTCAAACAATATTAAAACAGTAATGATTTACTGATATCCAGTTGGACTAATAATTAAACTGGGAAATGTGTAAACATGAATATAATATACATAACATGTAATATAACAGATTTTGTTAAATACATATAAGATTGTACTTCAATTTGGGAAGATTAGATTATAGAATAAATCAGAGGGATTATCTATCCAATATAAAAACCAGCCCTTTTTGGTGAGAGACTTCAACTACTATGGTCACTATTGTACTTTCAGAAAGATATATGAATATATGTGCACTTATATGGAAACAGGGGCTTTCCAGGTGGCTCTAGTGGTAAAGAACCTGCCTGCCAATGCAGGAGGCATAAGAGAGACAGGTTCAATTCCTGGGCCAGGCAGATCCCCTGGAGGAGGGAATGCAAGCCACTCCAGTATTCTTGCCTGGAGAATCCCATGGATTCTAGGTGAATATCTAGAAAACTACACATTAAAATCCACAAGAGTGCCAAACTGCCTTAAAGCAAGAAATCCAGCATAAGATGCTGTATTTAACTAAGTAAAATGAAAAAGCATTTTTATGGCAAAACAGTCCCAAAAAGGCCAACTGAGAAACAACAATTCTTAAAAATCATTTCAAAAGCTGGTAGTGGTAGAATAAGAGGTTTATATTATGTGGGCATATAATAATAAAATCGACACATCAAAATGACAATTCAAGGTATTAATTTTTTATCAATCTCAATAACAGTTAAGGAAAGAACACTTTTTCACAACCATCCATCTGGGGAAATACTTACAGAGTTGTCACACAGTTTAGAGTGGTGCTTTGAAACAGGGAGCACAGGTGCACTATCTGTATTTGCAGACAGAAATTTAAGATGTTAAACTGTTGGGAAAACCATCCGAACAATGGCACAGATATTAAAAGTACAGAAGTCCTTTACCTGGAGGCTTCTCAGTCTCAACACTGTTGACATTCTCAGACAGGTTGTTCTCTGTGGTGGGGTCTGTCCTGAGTCTTGCAGGATGCCTAGAGCATCCCTGACCTCCACCCACTGTTCCCAGAGTAACAGACAGATATTTCTACAAGCATTGTTCAGTGTTCCCAGGGAAAGAGTTGCTCTTGCTTAGAAACACAGTTTATATTTAACAATCTCAAATATTTTTGTAGGAATGATATAATAACAACTTGAACAGAAAGACTAGGAAAGACAGTCTGCAGTGTGAGTAGCACAGCCCCTTATGAAATACTAAACAACTATTGAAATAATGAACCTATATTGCAGTGGATATTAGTTGATTGGAAGAAAATCCCTGGGGTGTTATTGACCAGTAAAGGAAAGGTAGGGGAAAAAAAAAAGACTGCACTGAATCAAGAGTATCTGTGATGTGCATAGGATTTTATTCATACATTTGTAGAAAAGTGTATGAATAGGTGTTTGTACCTAATATAGAAAGAAAAGTTTAAAAGAAACCAAGCATATGTGGGACAATGTTACTGAGAATAAAGCTATGTTAAGTGGTAGTGGTTTTAAACTAACTGAATGTAACAAGATTGAATGAATATAACTAAGTTTCAAAAAGACCTGAACAGTAATAATTTAATGATACCAACATTGGCCACTAATTCAATGTTCAATTGCTAAAGAATTGGAAATAAAATATTTTAAATGCAAAGAGGAATCAGTATTCAAGTTCAATTTTTTTTCTTAACTAAAGATACATGGATTCAAATATGTTCATGAAAGACAAAGGTGACATTTAATCAAATGGTTAAAAAATGATTTCTACATGATGTCTAAAGGTAATACAAGTTTTAGAAATACATTTAACCACAAAAGATTAAAAGGAACAATAAGGAAGAAGAGTAAAAGTTAGAAATATGTTTAATAGGTGGTTGTGTGTGTGTGTGTGTGTGTGTCTGTGTGCGTGTTAAGTTGCTACAGTCATGTCCAACTCTTTGCAACCATATGGACCACAACCCACCAGGCCCCTCTGTTCATGGGCTTCTCCAGGCATGAATACTGAAGTGGGTGGCCATGTTCTCCTCTACGGCATCTTCCAGACCCAGGGATCCAGGTATTTCTCTTATGTCTCCTGCATTGGCAGGTGGGTTCTTTACCACTAGCGTCACCTAGGAAGCCCATAATAAGTGATTAATTAGCACTAAAAAATATGCAGGAAGACAATCACTGGCATGTTTTTAAAGCAAGTATTTCCAAGCAAAGAATATTACAGTGACAGCTCAATTCTTTCAATAAAAAATATAAAAAGCAATGGAGAGAACGCCATATGACTGACCACATAAATTTCATAAATTACCAAACATTCTCACAAATACATCTATATATACATAAAATAACTAAATGGCAGGCATTCTGTGGAAAGAAAATAAAGCCTCCAATTCATTTTGAATAATGTGAGCAAAGACAGGAATAAAAACACTCCAACAAAGGGTTGGAGTGTTACAAAGTGTTCTCAGAGACAAATCTTGATCAAAGAGTAAATGTGTAACACAGAGATAAATATATATGTGTATATGTGTGTTTGTGTGTGCTCAGTCATTTCCAACTCTTTCTACATAAGAATGCATATAAAACTTTTCAGCAAAGGTCTTTCCCAATTGCCCAGTGAGTAAAGAATCTGCCTGCAATGCGGGAGACATAGGAAATGTGGATTTGATCCCTAGATGGGAATGATCCCATGGAGGGGGAAATGGGAACCCATTCCAGTATTCTTGCCTAGAGAATCCCATGGACAGAGGAGACTGCAGGCTACAGTCCATGGGGTTACAAAGAGGCAGACAAGACTGAGTGACTGAACATTACAAAAAAGAGAAGGTTTCTGTTAGGAATCTTTTTTTAATTGATTTGTTTTTAATTGGAGGATGATTACTTTACAATATTGTATTGGTTTCTGCCCTACACCAACATGAATCAGCCATTGCATACATATGTTTGCAGGGATATATTTTCATGAAGCCCTTAGTTCAGATCTTACTCATTAATATGGAAACAGTCAAATATGACCCATCTTATAAAAAACCCTTACTTCACGGTACATCTGTCCACATCAAATAACTTATTTCTCTACTCTTGTTACTTCATATTGTCATTAGGCTTATGTTCAAATTTACTGGAAACACTTTATGCCTCCCATTCTCTCTTCTACTTGGACTTCCATTTTTATCATTTAATTGACAACACTGAGCCTTACCTTAGTGAGGTCAATCTTTGCTTCTCTTTAGCAGGCCTGCTCAGTCGCTCAGTAGTGTCCAACTCTTTGCGAGCCTGTAGACTGTAGCCCACCAGGCTCCTCTGTGCACGGGATTCTCCAGGCAAGAATCCTGAAGTGGGTTGCAAGGCCATCCTCCAGGGGATCTTCCTAACCCAGGGATCGAATCCATGTGTCTTATGTCTCCTGCATTGCCAAGCATGTTCTTTACCACTAGTGCCATCTGAGAAGCCCTTGCTCCTCTTTTAGTGTTAAGTAAATGCATTTTTTTTATGAATTAGGGTTTCCTGAGTGGTGCTCAGGAATGCAGGAGATGTAAGAGACTCAGATTCAGTCTCTGGGTTGGGAAGCTCCTCTTTTAGTGCTAAGTAAATGCATTTTTTTTTTATGAATTAGGGTTTCCTGAGTGGTGCTCAGGAATGCAGGAGATGCAAGAGACTCATATTCAGTCTCTGGGTTGGGAAGATCCCCTGAAGGGGGAAATGGCAACCCACTCCACTATTCTTGCCTGAAAAATTCCATGGACAGAGGAGCCTAGCAGGCTACAGTCCATGAGGTTGCAAAGAGTCTAACATGACTGAGTGAATGAGCATGCACACACAATAATCAGGATAGAAAACTACCACACTAATCTCTGGTATCTGAGTTAGGCTGGACTCAATCACAGGTGACCTCAGATAAATGTTCAAAGTTTGCATTGTATTTCTCTCCCACATTGTCTTTGGGCTCTCAGACTCACCTAGATGGGAACTGAAAGAAAGGTCTTTGTGCGGAAGTTCAAATGCCTCCTGGAGGGTTGATAATAGAGACTGAAGCTCTATCTACACAAGACAGCTGCAAGGAGTAAGGGACTGATTTCCCAGCCAAACTCAGGATTTCAAAGGAAAAATGTCCTGTAGCATCCAAGATTTCTCAGGCTGAGGGGATCACAGCAGAGAGATTTTATAGCTCACCTGGCTTCTCAGTAGGCACCTTTCTGCTGTAACACCCATACTTTGTACCTGATTTTCCTGGGGGACAGTGATCTGGACAGAAAGGAAAAATTTCCAGTTCATTCTTTGTTCCTTAGAGATCAGTTTACAAGGCAGGTGAATTCTGTTTTTATTACTCTTCTCATTAATTGTCCTGTATCCAGAGGTCTAAACCATCCCAGCATCTTATCCCAGTCTGAGCTAAAGTTTCCTCGAAGTCTAAGGTTAAGAATCCTCACTTAATTTAGTCCCTCAGATCTTTCAATTTTTCACTAGTGGTGAACACATAACTCCTGATATTTCTAAAAAATACTTTAGGATTGTGACAACTTTGTCCTTTCATAGAAAACCTTGGGCACTACATTCCTTGGCTCCCCAACATTTTTGCCAACCCAATCAGGATTTGTATGCTTATATCAGAAGTTAAGAGCTGTCCTTCGGTATTTCATTATGAATGGTTTTAAATCTGAGACAAATTTAGAAATTTTTATACAGTATAACCTAACTTAGCACATTATGGGGCCTGTCTGCTTTAATTTTTATAGAAGTTCATGCTGTGATATAGTCTTCTTATATACTATGACTTCATTCTCTATTATAGAAATAAGACAGAGGGGTTTAATGTTCTGCTCAAAGGTATGACCAAGAAAGGTATAGAGTCTTGATTAGGTGTTTTGATTGTCAGAATGCTTTCAGGTCATAAATTCTGTGGCGGTGATTTGCAATCAGAGATGACTTTGCAGCTGGTTATATTTTTGTGGATCTAAAAGAATTCTATACATGTATTGCATAGGACAGTATCCAATACTTATAACTGTACTGCCTCAAATACCATAAGTGAAAAGGTATAAAATTTATTCTAGTCCAGCATTTTTCTAAATTGACTGTTCTTAAAAATTACCAATTTCACAGTATACTAATATGTAAATATTGAATTTAGAATGATGGTAATGACAACCCTGTATGCAAGACAGCAAAAGAGACACAGATGTATAGAACAGTCTTTTGGACTCTGTGTGGGGGGGGAGATGATTTGGGAGAATGGCATTAAAACATGTATAATATCATATAAGAAACGAATCGCCAGTCCAGGATTGATGCAGCATACAGGAAGCTTGGGGCTTGTGCACTGGGATGACCCAGAGGAATGGTAGGGGAGCGAGGTGGGAGGGGGGTTTAGGATGGGGAACACATGTACACCCATGGCAGATGCATGTTGATGTATGGCAAAACCAATACAATATTGTAAATAAAAAAAATAATAAAACAATTATAAAGAACTATAGATCAAATGAAAACTGTGATTCAGCAGGTCTGATTCAAGGTACCAAAGATTCTGCTTGTCTAACAAGATCCTACATGTTCTTAATGCTGCAGGTCCTTGTCTATGTAGCAAGAACATGATTCTGTTATTAAATTCTGCAAATTTAGATATTTTTATACACCTAGTGGTTCAGACAGTAAAGAATCTGCCTGAATCTATGAGACCTGGGATCGATCCCTGGGTTGGGAGGATCCCCTGGAGGAGGGCAGGGCGACCCACTCCAGTATTCTTGCCTGGAGAATCACCATGGACAGAGGAGCCTGACAAACTATAGTCCAGGAGGTCACAAAGAGTGAGACATGACTGAGCAACTAAGCACAGGACAGCACATACACTATAACCTAGCTTAGCACATTATAGGGACTGTCCACTTTAATTTTTATACAAGTTAATTCTGTGATGTAGTCTTCTTATGTTCTTCATTCTCCAATATAGACATGAGCCACAGAGGTGTTTAAAGTTCTGCTCAAAAGTATAAACTAAGAAACTCTTGATTGGGAGTCTAGATTAACAAAACACTTTTAGTTCACAAGTTCTGTGGCAGTGATTCCCAATCAGAGATGACTTTGCAGCAGGTCATGGTTTTAAGTGTCTAAAGGGATCCTACAAATGTAATTCATAGGACAGTATATAATACAATAATTATACTGCCTCAAATACCATCAGTGAAAATGAATAAAACTTATTCTAGTATAGCACTCTCCAGGTCAGGAGGCAACAGTTAGAACTGGACATGGAACAACAGACTGGTTACAAATAGGAAAAGGAGTATGTCAAGGCTGTGTATTGTCACTCTGCTTATTTAACTTACATTCAGAGTACATCATGAGAAACACTGAGCTGGAAGAAGCACAAGCTGGAATCAAGATTGCCAGGAGAAATATAAATAAATTCAGATATGCAGATGACACCACCCTTATGGCAGAAAGTGAAGAGGAACTAAAAAGCCTCTTGATGAAAGTGAAAGAGGAGAGTGGAAAAGTTGGCTTAAAGCTCAACATTCAGAAAACTAAGATCATGGCATCTGGTCCCATCACTTCATGGGAAATAGATGGGGGAACAGTGGAAACATTGTCAGACTTTATTTCTTTAGGCTTCAAAATCACTGCAGATGGTAACTGCAGCCATGAAATTAAAAGATGCTTACTCCTTGGAAGAAAAGTTATGACCAACCTAGATAGCATATTGAAAAGCAGAGACATTACTTTGCCAACAAAGTTCTGTCTAGTCAAGGCTATGGTTTTTCCAGTGGTCATATATGGATGTGAGAGATGGACTGTGAAGAAAGCTGAGCACTGAAGAGCTGTGGTACATATACACAATGGAGTATTACTCAGCCATTCAAAAGAATACCTTTGAATCAGTTCTAATGAGGTGGATGAAACTGGAGCCAATTGTACAGAGTGAATTAAGCCAGAAAAAAAACACCAATACAGGATGCTGCTGCTAAGTCACTTCAGTCATGTCCGACTCTGTGGAACCCCATAGTTGGCAGCCCACTAGGCTCTGCCATCCCTGGAATTCTCCGGACAAGAACACTGGAGTGGGTTGCCATTTCCTTCTCCAATGCATGGAACTGAATGCATATTTATGGATTTTAGAAAGATGGTAAAGATAACCCTGTATGCGAGACAGCAAAAGAGACACAGATGTATAGAACAGTCTTTTGGACTCTGAGGGAGAGGGAGAGGGGGCGATGATTGGGAGAATGGCATTGAAACAGGTATAATATCATATGAGAAACGAATCACCAGTCCAGGTTCGATGCAGGATACAGGATGCTTGAGGCTGGTGCACTGGGATGACCCAAAGGGATGGTACAGGGAGGGAGGTGGGAGGAGATTCAGAATTGGGAGCACGTGTACACCCGTGGAGAATTCATGTTGATGTATAGCAAAACCAATACAATATTGTAAAGTAATTAGCCTCCAATTAAAATAAATAAATTTAAATTAAAAAAAAAAAAAGAATTGATGCTTTTGAACTGTGGTGTTGGAGAAGACTCTTCTTGAGAGTCCCTTGGACTGAAAGGAGATCCAACCAGTCCATTCTGAAGGACATCAGCCCTGGGATTTCTTTGGAAGGAATGATGCTAAAGCTGAAACTCCAGTACTTTGGCCACCTCATGGAAGAGTTGACTCATTGGAAAGGACTCTGATGCTGGGAGGGATTGGGGGCAGGAGGAGAAGGGTACAACAGAGGATGAGATGGCTGGATGGCATCATTGACTCGATGGACGTGAGTCTGAGTGAACTCCGGGAGTTGGTGATGGATAGGGAGGCCTGGCGTGCTGCAATTCATGGGGTCGCAAAAAGTCAGACACGACTGAGCGACTGAACTGAACTGAAATTGACTATTCTTAAAAATTATCAAGGACTATAGTTAAAATGCAAATTATGATTCAGAAGGTCTGATTTAAGGTACCAGGGACTCCGTATTTCTGACAATGTCCTACATGTTCTTGACGCTGCAGATCTTTGTGTGGGTAACGAGAAAATGATTCTGTTAGATTCAGGCATAAACTGTTTTAGGTCTTCATTAAGAATCTTCCATGTATGTAATTCTGAAGGACACGTTTCACTCACTTTTGCAAGCAGTGGTAAATTCTGTTTGATTTTTTTTAGTGGAAGAAGTCAAGGGTGGGATGATTTGAGAGACTAGCATTGAAATATGTACATCACCAGATGTAAAACAGATGATCAGTGCAAGAATGATTCATGAAGCAGGGCATCCAAAGCCAGGGCTCTGGGACAACCCAGAAGGATAGAGCAGGGAGGGAGGTGGGAGGGGGGGTTCAGGATGGAGAGGACACATGTATACCTATGGCCAATTCATGTTGATATATGGCAAAAACCATCAAAAGTATTGTATCATAATAAGCCTCCAATTAAAATAGTTTTTTAAAAAGAACTTTTTAGTGACATCGTGATATATATCTGAGAAAAAACACTTTAATAGTCAGAATAAGATACTCAAAAGATAACCACACCCCATTCTCAAGACCTTTTGAATATCCTATCTAGGTAGCAAGGGAGATACTCGAGTGGGTAGCCCATCCCTTCTCCAGGGGATCTTCCCAACCCAGGAATTGAACCGGGATCTCCTGCATTGCAGGCAGATTCTTTACCATCTGAGCTACCAGAGAAGCCCCAGATTATATTAGCAAATGGAATAAAGTGTATAATCATTGACCTTGATATCAGATTAGCATGAATACTCAGCTTGGAATCATGTAATCACAATGATCTCTAAATGCGGATGAGAAAGGAAGGAAAATTAGAGTCAGATAGATATTTTCAAATGCTCTGCACCTGAGTTTGAAGATGGAGGAAAGACTAGGTACCAAGGAAAGCTGGTGGCCACTAGAGGTAAAACAGCAAAGCGAATGCATTGTCCTCTGCAGCATTCAGGAGGATCATGGTCCTGCAGACATCATAATTTTAGCTCAGTGAGACTTCACACCTCTGAAGAATTGTAAGATACATATATGTTTTAAGCCACTAGCATGGTAATTTGTTATAGAACTTTATGACAGGTTTATGTTTTAAGCCTCTAGTGTGGTAATGTGTTACAAGAGCATGTATGCATGCTAAGTCACTTCAGTGGTGTCTGATTCTTTGTGACCCCATAGACTGTAGCCCTCCAGGCTCCTCTGTCCATGGTGATTCTTGAGGCAAGAATACTGCAGTGAGTTGCCATGTCCTCCTCCAGGGGATCTTCCCAAACCAGGGATGGAACCTGTGTCTCTTGTGGGAGCAATAGTAATCTAATACAGATGTTGTTCTTGGAGCTGAATTTAAACCTTTCAATTCAATCAGTGAGCTTCCCTTATAAAGGTATTTTGTGGTGAAATCCTACTTTAAACAGAAGGAGACTATTGAGTCCTTTTTGAGGTATTCTGACTCATTAGCTGCTAGAGAGAATTTCTCATTGCCTAAACGTAAATACGGTTCTAACTGTGAGGTCTTGAGGATTTAAGATGAGAAAGGTTAATCATTATTAATATTATGGGCACACATTCTGCTTCAGCTTTCTGTCAAAAGTTCTAAATTCTATTTTCTGTTATTTCAATCATCTGTTCACTTCCATCCCTCTAACATCCTCTCAAGTTTTCTTTCAACTTTGGGATTACAAATGAAACTGTAGGCATGTGCATACAAGTGTGAGTGTATTTATTTCAGACAAAGGTGCATACAGATGCAGGCACATATATACATACATATACATCTAATCTTGAACTTAGGTTGGAAAGCCAATGACTTTTCTAACATAAACGACTTTTCAAAAAGAAAGGACTCTTGGATCGCAGCCATTCTGACTGGCGTGAAATGGTACCTCATAGTGGTTTTGATTTGCATTTCTCTGATAATGAGTGATGTTGAGCATCTTTTCATGTGTTTGTTAGCCATCTGTATGTCTTCTTTGGAGAAATGTCTATTTAGTTCTTTGGCCCATTTTTTGATTGGGTCGTTTATTTTTCTGGAGTTGAGCTGTAGGAGTTGCTTGTATATTTTTGAGATTAGTTGTTTGTCGGTTGCTTCATTTGCTATTATTTTCTCCCATTCTTAAGGCTGTCTTTTCACCTTGCTAATAGTTTCCTTTGATGTGCAGAAGCTTTTAAGGTTAATTAGGTCCCATTTGTTTATTTTTGCTTTTATTTCCAATATTCTGGGAGGTGGGTCATAGAGGATCCTGCTGTGATGTATGTCGGAGAGTGTTTTGCCTATGTTCTCCTCTAGGAGTTTTATAGTTTCTGGGTGTGGAGAAAAGGGAACCCTCTTACACTGTTGGTGGGAATGCAAACTAATACAGCCACTATGGAGAACAGTGTGGAGATTCCTTAAAAAACTGGAAATAGAACTGCCTTATGATCCAGCAACCCCACTGCTGGGCATACACACTGAGGAAACCAGAAGGGAAAGAGACACGTGTATCCCAATGTCCATCGCAGCACTGTTTATAATAGCCAAGACATGGAAGCAACCTAGATGTCCATCAGCAGATGAATGGATAAGAAAGCTGTGCTACATATACACAATGGAGTATTACTCAGCCATTAAAAAGAATACATTTGAATCAGTTCTAATGAGGTGGATGAAACTGGAGCCTATTATACAGAGTGAAGTAAGCCAGAAGGAAAAACATAAATACAGTATACTAACGCATATATATGGAATTTAGAAAGATGGTAACAATAACCCAGTGTACGAGACAGCAAAAGAGACACTGATGTATAGAACAGTTTTATGGACTCTGTGGGAGAGGGAGAGGGTGGGAAGATTTGGGAGAATGGCAATGAAACATGTAAAATATCATGTAGGAAATGAGTTGCCAGTCCAGGGTCGATGCACGATGCTGGATGCTTGGGGCTGGTGCACTGGGACGGCCCAGAGGGATGGTATGGGGAGGGAGGAGGGAGGAGGGTTCGGGATGGGGAACACATGTATACCTGTGGTGGATTCATTTTGATATTTGGCAAAACTAATACAATTATGTAAAGTTTAAAAATAAAATAAAATTAAAAAAAAATAAAAAAAACAGAAAGGACTCAGCAAAGTGTTTCTATACATTTCATTCATTCTTCACAGCATCCATGTGAAGTTTGAATTTGTCATCTCAACTTTTCTTCTGAAGTAAGTAAACCTGAGACTCAGGTCAATTATGTTATCAACAATATCCTTTCAAAGAAATTAAAACATGTTGTGCATTTTTGAACTATTTAAAAAATGAACCCAGTGGTACGTACAGCTAATTTTTGAAATTCAGCAAATAGTATACTTTAAAAGATGGCAGTTTATTGAATGTAATTACTCTTCAAGAAATTATAATTTAAAACTTCTGGTTTGCATGGTTCAGGGCAACAAGGAAAGTCTATGTAGTTGAGTCAAACAGAAAATTGGGAGATATCTCTTTAAACGAGGAAGAAAGAAAAGTGTTATATATGGATATAAGAATTGTGATACTAATATGAAGAAATCACCATTTGATACCTTTTGACACTGAAATATCTTTCAGTGTATTTCTTGTAAACTAAAGACTAAGCTACGTATATAAAAATAAGAAATTGACATAAAGTGGCTCAAAACAGAAGAGCACTACAACTGCACACAGCTCATGGAGGGAACATTAAAACACAAAATAGAGCCAGACAGCTGACAGCAGACACATGAAGAAGAGACTATCAGAATGCAGATCAAATCCCCATAGTACATTCCTGTTTGAGAGTAAAGACATTATGTTAAACCATTTGCTTTTAGGACAACTTGTTATGCAGCAACAAACTGATAAAACAATCCAGGTGAACAGCTCAGTAAAATTATAATAACGTAGGGCTTCTCATTCTAGGCATTTGTTCTGATATTTGAATAGCATTTATAGTTACTCAGTTATTGAAGTCTATTTCATATAACTGCATTAAAAATAAATTCCATTGAGTATCTCATGTAGGTAACCATGTCAGGTTAAAAGGATATGCCTGTTTGTTCAAAAATCTGTGACTCTGAATCACAGATCAGAAGGAATTTAAGTTCCTTAGTGAGCTGGACTTTGGAGATACACATACACACACACACATGATACTTATATTGCTCATTCAATATCCTTTAGTGGTTATGACCCAAAGCAATCTACAGATTCAATGCAATCCCTATCAAGCTACCAAAAGTATTCTTCACAGAGCTAGAACAAATAATTTCAAAATTTGTATGTAAATACAAAAAGCCTTGAAAAGCCAAAGCAATCTTGAGAAAGAAGAATGGAACTGGAGGAATCAACCTGCCTGACTTCAGGCTCTACTACAAAGCCACAGTCATTAAGACAGTATGGTACTGGCACAAAGACAGAAATATAGATCAATGGAACAAAATAGAAAGCCCAGAGATAAACCCACACACCTATGGACACCTTATCTTTGACAAAGGAGGCAAGAATATATAATGGAGAAAAGACAATATCTTTAACAAGTGGTGCTGGGAAAACAGGTCAACCACTTGTAAAAGAATGAAACTAGAACACTTTCTAACACCATACACAAAAATAAACTCAAAATGGATTAAAGATCTAAACATAAGACCAGAAACTATAAAACTCTTAGAGGAGAACTTGGGCAAAACTCTCTGACATACATCACAGCAGGATCCTCTATGACCCACCTCCCAGAATATTGGAAATAAAAACAAAAATAAACAAATGGGATCTAATTAAAATTAAAAGCTTTTGCACAACAAAAGAAACTATAAGCAAGGTGAAAAGACAGCCTTCAGAATGGGAGAAATAATAGTAAATGAAGTAATTGGTAAACAGCTAATCTCAAAAATATACAAGCAACTCCTGCAGCTCAATTCCAGAAAAAATAAATGACCCAATCAAAAAATGGGCCAAAGAACTAAATAGACATTTCCCAAAGAAGACATAAAGATGGCTAACAAACACATGAAGAGATGCTCAACATCACTCATTATCATAGAAATGCAAATTAAAACCACAATGAGGTACCATTTCATGCCAGTCAGAATGTCTGTGATCCAAAAGTCTATAAGCTATAAATGCTGGAGAGGATGTGGAGAAAAGGTAACTCTCTTACACTGTTGGTGGGAATGCAAACTAGTACAGCCACTATGGAGAACAGTGTGGAGTTTCCTTAAAAAACTGGAAATAGAACTGCCATACGACCCAGCAATCCCACTGCTGGGCATACACACTGAGGAAACCAGAATTGAAAGAGACATGTGTATCCCAATGTTCATCGCAGCACTGTTTATAATAGCCAAGACATGGAAGCAACCTAGATGTCCATCAGCAGATGAATGGATAAGAAAGCAGTGGTACATATACACAATGGAGTATTACTCAGCCATTCAAAAGAATATATTTGAATCAGTTCTAATGAGGTGGATGAAACTGGAGCCTATTATACAGAGTGAAGTAAGCCAGAAAGAAAAACAGTATACTAACGCATATATATGGAATTTAGGAAGATGGTAACAATAACCCTGTATGCAAGACAGCAAAAGAGACACAGATGTATAGAACAGTCTTTTGGATTCTGTGGGAGAGGGAGGGTGAGGGATGATTTGGGAGAATGGCATTAAAACATGTATAATATCATATAAGAAAAGAATCGCCAGTCCAGATTCAGTGCAGGATATAGGAAGCTTGGGGCTGGTGCACTGAGAGGACCCAGAGTGATGGAATGGGGCGGAAGGTGGGAGGCGGGTTCAGGATGGGGAACACGTGTACACACATGGCAGATGCATGTTGATGTATGGCAAAACCAGTACAATATTGTAAAGTTAAAAAAAAAAAGTTAATGAAGCAAGTTGCTGAAATTGTATACAGAAGTTTAAATCAAAGAAATGGAAATAGCAGGCAATCAGCAGAAGGAGCAAGTGCCATTTTCACAATATGATCAAAGAATCATAATATGTGGCCCTGAGGCTTTAGCCCTGCTATCATGTTCAACTTTTAGAATAGATTTAGAATGAAAGGACCATGAGTAACAAGAGATGTGAAATGTAGTCCAAAATATGCAACAGTGTGATGTATTTGCACCACGTATGAAGAACATTCCTTTTCATTTTTGTTTAAGGCAAGGGTTTGCGAGTGAGGAATATTTGAGTGATGGCTCAATTCCTTCAGTTAAAAAAAAATTGGAGAGAACATAAGATGACTGACACAGATTTTACCACACAAAATTTTAAATTCTCAGTAATTCTGCACAAATAATTGTATACATAATGACATATTTAAGGGCAAACAGCAATCTTGATCATAAAAATCCAAATCTTAGTTTGAAAACATATAATAATTTAAAAGAAAAACAGGAGCAAAAACATCCTGAATTTCCTATATGAAAGCAAAGAACTTGACTGGTCAGTTTTAAAAGGAGGCAGTAATGGGCTAATGATTCTACCAGATCAAACCAGTCAATCCAAAGGGAATCAGTTGTGAATATTCATTGGAAAGACTGATGCTGAAGCTGGAGCTCCACTACTTTGGCCACTTGATGTGAAGAGCTGACTCACTTGAAAAGATCCCTATGCTGGGAAAGATTGAAGGCAGGAGAAGGAAACGACAGAGGATGAGATGGTTGGATGGCATCACTGACTTGATGGACATGAGTCTGAGCAAGCTCTGGGAGCTGGTGATGGACAGGGAAGCCTGGTGTGCTGCAGTCCATGTGGTCACAAAGAGTCAGACACGATTGAGCAACTGAACTGAACTGAATGATTCTACACATATATTTAATATTATAGGAAATGAAATAATTACAGGGTAAGCACTTTGGCATACAATTTTGATATAATAATATTTTTATTTGAATATTAAAAGGGTGGAGACACTGAAATGTATGCCTCATCAAGGGCTGCTGCAGGGGAAATGTTGGCCAGCATTCTAGGTCTGGATCTTATTCATCATAGTTAAATATGCTTCTGCTAGAAAAACATGCTACATCACTGTACATCCCTCCACAGCTAATACCTTTTAACTCTACTCCAGTTGAGGACAAACGTACTTGGACTTAGGTTCTACTTTGACTGAAAACTTATATTGTAAGTTTACAATATAAACTTACCAGCTTACAAACAGTTGGAGGAGATTAAAGTTGCTTGTTCAGATAACTAAGGCTTTACTGTTTGTAAAGCTTGGCTGAGGGAACATTCCCAGTGGTTTGAATTTTAAAACTATCGTTTTCTCCCCTTGGTTTTAGGTCTTACCCTATTGAACTATTAGGCTCAGTCTCAGGTCCTTGTGGAGTGTATTGATGAGAACACTGGAACTGGTTTGAAATCCAGTTCTCAAATATTTTCATGTTCAGGTTGATATAAGGTGATGACCAAGGAAACTGTTTTAGTTTCCTCAGAACTCTTCATGAACTAGCTTTAACATTCAATAAGATGATCTTATTTCTTGGATGATTTTTTTCTACTTATTTGCTCTACTATAATAAATACATTACCAATATGAAATGTTGGTTTCTTGCTACGGTTAAATTTTACCTGGTCATAGTATTTGGCTTGCATGATAAATTGCTGAATATATTTTATTGCTATTTTCTTGGAGTTTTTAAAATAATATGAAAATTAGAGATAAGTCTGTGGTTTTTCTTATACTGCTGCTATTGTAGAAGGCTGTTGGCTTTTGGTATCATGATTAAAATAGTTTTAGAAAATTCACTGGAATACTTATTTTCATGTGCCTTCAGATAATTTTTGTATATTTCAAACAGATTTTGTGAGATTTCAAAATTAGCAATTTTGAAATCTTTTCTGGGAGGTAAAGTTGGCTGATGACTCAATATCTTATTTCATGATTGTCCATTATACATTCTAATGAAGTGAGTAGAAAATACCATGTCATTAACATAGCTTATGGACATTATGCACAGTCATGCATTTTTAATTAGTATATTAAGACAATAATTTAAATAAAATAAACAATGGTATCAATTGATTATAAATCAATATAATTTAAGTAAAATGAGTCATAATTTAAATAAATAATTACTTTACTATCAAGGCATTTAACAATAAAGTACAAATTAATTCAAAGGCATCTGAGAAAACTAAGCCTGGGTGACCAGGGGTCAAGGTAGTTAAACAAATGAGATCTTCTTTGGGTGTTAAATTAGTGTTCATGTGAAGCATTTCTGGCTAGTGGTTGCAACACAGGAGAAGATTATGGCATTAGGAGACCCCAAACAGAGACAAGAGAGAAGAGACCATTAAGCAAAAGCATTGGTGATTTTTTTCCTCAGTGATAAAATTAATATATTTCATTGCATTATTTTTGTCTGTCTTAGATTTTGTTTTTTCTCCTTAAAAAAATTAATTTATTTCTTTTTAATTGGAAGACCCTTGCTTTACAATATTGTGTTAGCTTCTGCTATATACAACATGAATCAGCTATAGGTATAGGTATCTCCCCTCTCTCTTGCACCTCCCTTCCACCTCCCACCCCATCCCGCACCTCTAGGTTGTCACAAATCACCAGATTTGAGCTCCCTGCATCATAAAGTAAAATTCCACTGGCTATTCTAATTTTACATCGCGTAATGTATATGTTAATGCTACTGACTCTATTTGTCTCACCCTCTCCATCCCCTGATGAATCCACAGTCTCTTCTCTATGTCTGTGTCTCCATTGCTGCCCTGCAAATAGGTTCCTCAGTACCATCTTTCCAGATTCCATACATATGTGTTAATATATGATATTTGTCTTTCCCTTTATGACTTCTTTCACTCTGTATAATAGGCTCTAGATTTATCCACCTTATTAGACCTGAGTCAAATGTGTTCCTTTTTATAGCTGAGTACTATTCTACTGTGTATATGTACCACAACTTCTTTACCCAAAGAATACTCAACCCCCATGGGCTTCAGTTTCTCTGTCTGTGAGATGAACCTATATCAAGGTCGGCCTCAGAAGGGTGACAAGAGGATTAAATGGAATAAAATGGCAAAGCTTCTGCATAAGGAATGCAGGTGACAAGTCCTAAATAAATGTCAGCTGTTGTTACATACAAGAGTAATTTTTGTAATGTTCCAGCTTTTTATTCCCACATTATTAAGCCAATTTCTGTCCATATGCACTGTCCTCTGTGAGGTCTAAGTCATAAAGCTCAGTATCCCCCAGGAAGAAAGAGGATGTATAATGTGGAGCAGAATTTCTCAACCTTGGCACCACTGATGTTTGGTTTGGGTCATTCCTTGCTATAGGGGCTGTCTTGTACATTGTAGGATGTTTAGCCATATCCCTGGATATGGATGCCAGTAGCATCACTAGCCAAGTTACAAGGACTAAAAATGTCATCATATACTCCATAAGGGGCCAAATCACCCCCACTGGAGAACCATGGAAATGTGTCTTCCAAACAGAAATAGAACATATGAAAATTTTCCATGTGCAAAATCCCCAGGGGAGTGAGGTAAAGCAGGGGTCCCAAAGCTCCAGGATCTAATGCCTGATGATCTAAGGAGGAACTGATATAATAATAATAGAAATAAAGTGCACAATAAATGCAGTGTGCTTCAATCATCCCCATACCATCCCTCTCCCCCGCCACCTTGTGCATGCATATGTGCTCAGTCTTGTCTGACTTTGTGACGCTGTGGATGTTAGCTCACCAGGCTCCTCTGTCCATGGAATTCTCCAGGCAAGAATACTGGAATGTGTTTCCCTTTCCTTCTTCAGCAAAACATTTTTTACACATGATAATAATGGACCATAAATCCCTGTACAAATAGAACAGCAGAATCCCAGATTTGACTCTATTTTGCATACAGGCCATAAGAAAGAAGGGAGACTGGATCAATTACAAGATTGATGACATTGAAAAGCTAAAGTCTATTACTCAAATGATACATGGACAAAGAAGACACTTAGCCACATCATTTTTAAGACTCTTTAAAAATTTATTTATTTTCTTTGGCTGCACTGAATGTCCCTATTACACTCGGGTGTTCTATAGTTGTGGCAAGTGGGGGCTGTTCTTCATTGCATTGTTCAGGCTTCTCATTGCAGTGGCATCTCTTGCTATGAAGCATGGGCTCTAGGGAGTGCAGGCTCAGTAGCTGTGGCTACAGTCATCCTAAAAGGGGATGCCCTAAGTCCATGCTTCCTAAAATCATACACAAAGGTAAACTCAAAATGAATTAAAGACCTAAATGTAAGACCAGGAAGTATAAACCTCTTAGAGGAAAACAGGCAGAACTGCTGCTGCTGCTGCTGCTAAGTTGCTTCAGTCGTTTCTGACTCTGTGCTACCCCATAGATGGCAGCCCACCAGGCTCCCCCATCCCTGGATTTCTCCAGGCAAGAACACTGGAGTGGGTTGCCATTTCCTTCTCCAATGCATGAAAGTGAAAAGTGAAAGTGAAGTCACTCAGTTGTGTCCAACTCTTAGAAAAACCATGGACTGCAGCCCACCTGGCTCCTCCGTCCATGGGATTTTCCAGGCAAGAGTACTGGAGTGGGGTGCCATTGCCTTCTCCGAGAGTCAGAACACTTGAGGACAAATCAAAGCAAGATCATCTATGACCCACCTCCTAGAGTAATGGAAATAGAAACAAATGTAAACACTTGGAACCTAATTAAACATAAAAGCTTTTGCACAGCAAAGGAAACTATAAGCAAGGGAAAAGTCAAGCCTTGGAATGAGAGAAAACAATAGCAAATGAAACAACTGATGAAGTATTAATCTCCAAAATATACAAGCAGCCCATACAACTCAATGCCAGAAAAACAAACAACCCAATCAAAAAGTGGGGAAAAGACCTAAACAGACATTTCTGCAAAGAAGACATATAGATGGCTAACAAACACATGGAAAGATGCTCAACATTGCTCATTGTTAGAGAAACACTAATCAAAACTACAATGAGGTATCACTTCACACCAGTCAGAATGGCCATCATCAAAAAGTCTACAAACAATAAATGCTGGAGAGAGGGTGTGGGAACACTCTTGTACTGTTGGTGGGAATGTAAATTAATACAGCCACTATGGAAAATGATATTGAGATTCCTGAAAAGACTAGGAATAAAACCACCATAAGACCCAGGAATACCGTTACTAGGCATATACCCTGAGGAAATCGAACCTGAAAAGAACACATGTCCATCGTTCAAGGCCACACTATTTAGAATAGCTAGAACATGGAGGCAAGCTAGATGTCCATTGACAGATGAATGGATAAAGAAGTTGTGGTACATATGCACAGTGGAATGTTGCTGCTACTGCTGCTGCTAAGTCGCTTCAGTCGTGTCTGACTCTGTGTGACCCCATAGACGGCAGCCCACTAGGCACCTCTGTCCCTGGGATTCTGCAGGCAAGAATACTAGAGTGGGTTGCCATTTCCTTCTCCAATGCATGAAAGTGAAAAGTGAAAATGAAGTCACTCAGTTGTGTCCAACTCTTAGCAAAACCATGGACTGCAGCCCACCTGGCTCCTCCATCCATGGGATTTTCCAGGCAAGAGTACTGCAGTGGGGTGTCATTGCCTCCTCCAACAGTGGAATGTTACTCAGCCATAAAAAGAAATGCATTTGAGTCAGTTCTAATGAGATGCATCAACCTAGAGCCTACTAAACAGAGTGAAGTAAGTCATAAAGAGAAACATAAATATCTAGCCCTTATGGCAGAAAGTGAAGAGAAACTAAAAAGCCTCTTGATGAAAGTGAAAATGGAGAGTGAAAAAGTTGGCTTAAAGCTCAACATTCAGAAAACGAAGATCATGGCATCTGGTCCCATCACTTTATGGGAAATAGATGGGGAAACAGTGGAAACAGTGTCAGACTTTATTTTGGGGGGCTCCGAAATCACTGCAGATGGTGACTGCAGCCATGAAATTAAAAGATGCTTACTCCTTGGAAGAAAAGTTATGACCAACCTAGATAGCATATTGAAAAGCAGAGACATTACTTTGCCAACAAAGGTCCGTCTAGTCAAGGCTATGGTTTTTCCAGTATGGATGTGAGAGTTGGACTGTGAAGAAAGCTGAGCACCGAAGAATTGATGCTTTTGAACTGTGGTGTTGGAGAAGACTCTTGAGAGTCCCTTGGACTGCAAGGAGATCCAACCAGTCCATTCTGAAGGAGATCAGCCCTGGGATTTCTTTGGAAGGAATGATGCTAAAGCTGAAACTCCAGTACTTTGACCACCTCATGTGAAGAGTTGACTCATTGGAAAGGACTCTGATGCTGGGAGAGATTGGGGGCAGAAGGAGAAGGGGACGACAGAGGATGAGATGGCTGGATGGCATCACTGACTCAATGGACGTGAGTCTGAGTGAACTCCAGGAGTTGGTGATGGACAGGGTGGCCTAGTGTGCTGTGATTCATGGGGTCGCAAAGAGTCAGACACGACTGAGCAACTGAACTGAACTGAACAGGACAGTTGCAACACTGTTAATCTTTGTAACAGAGAATGTAGGGCACTCATGAACCAAACACCAGAACCAGCAATCCACAAATTGTGTGGAGCAGGGAGATGTTCATGGCGACATGATAGTGCAGAGTTTAACATAGGTCTTTGTGGTCAGTACAATGCTGCCCAAATCTACAAAGAGTAGGTAAAAGTATACTTATAGGTTATGGCTTTGCCTTCTTTGGGATGGTGGTGAATGTGAAACATATCTTAAAAGAACAGATTGGAAAAGAAGAATTACATGGGTATGTGGAGGTGGGAGTCAGAGATGGTGACCAGGATAATAAACAAGTTTCTAAGCACAGTGATCTGGTACATGGAGAGAAAATGTGCAAATATAAAGTGCTGCAGTTCTGGTTTCTCTGTTAATTGCAGAAGAAGAAATTTTGATATTCATGTATCATTTCCTGGTCTCATGTGGCCCTCATAAACTTATTCATTTTTTCTCTTTGATAATAGCCATTCTTATTGTGGAAGGTGTAGCTCACTGTGATTTTGATCTCTGTTTCTTTGAATATTAATGATGTTAAGCCTCTTTTCATGTGTCTGTTGGCCAGTTGTATATCTTCCTTGGGAAAAAATGTCTATTGAGGGTCCTCTACCCACTTTTAATATGATTCTTTACTTATTTATTTTAATTGAGTTGACTTAGTCTGATATATAGTTTAAGTTTTTTGTTTCTACCTATCAACTTTATTTTTGGGGTACTTTTGCCTTCTCATTTCAAGTAGAAGAGAACACTTCAACTTTGCCTATATAACAGTTCTGGGTGCTGAACTCCCTCAGCTTTTCTTTATCTGGGAGAACCTTTATTTCTTCTTCATATCTGAAGGATATTTTTGCTGGATGGAGGATTCTTGGATAGCAGTTTTTATATCACAATAGTTTGAGAATGATATTCCATTCTCTCTTGGACTGTGGAGTCTGTGCTAAGAAATTTGTTGATAACCCAATGTGGGTATCTTTGCAGGGTGCTTACTTTTTTCTGGATACCTTTAATATTCTTTCTTTTTAATAACTTTTATTGAAACGTAATTGATTTACAATGTCATATTAGTTCCAGGTATACAGCAAAATGACATATACATATGTTCTTTTTTAGATTCTTTTTCCAGTATAGATTATTACAAGATATTGAGTTTATTTCCCTGTATTTAATTCCCTAGGTCCTTGTTGATTGCCATATATAGAGAGAGATAGATAGATAGATATTAGTATATAAAAACAGCATTCTTTCACTGACTTTTGAAACATTTTCTTTATTTGTTTGCTGTATTTCTGACTGCACTGAGTCTTCCTTGCTTTGTGGGGGCTTTCTCTGGTTGCGGAGGTAGGGGGCGCTACTCTTCACTGCGGTGACCTCTCTTGGTGCAGAGCACAGGCTCTACAGTACAGGCTCAGGAGTTGTGGTGCCGCGGCTTAGTGACTTTGTGACGTGTGGAATCTTTCCAGACCAGGCCTGTTCCCGCCTTGGCAGACAGATTCTTGCTTACTGCACCACCAGCGAAGTCTTTTCTTCCATTAACTTTTGACAGTTTTAGTACGTGTGTGTTGGAGAAGGTCTTTTGCATTGAAACATTTATGTGTCTTATTATAATACCTCTGTGGATGTGTGCATTCGGTTCCTTCCCCAGACTTGGAAAATTCTCAGCTATTATTTCTATACATAGTCTCTCTGATCCTTTCTCCTTCTCTTCTGCTTTTGAGATACCCAGTATCCTTCTTACCTGTTCTAGTAGAGTCAGAAGTCTTTCAGAGAATATCTTCATTTAAAAAAAGAAAAATCTTAGTTCTGTCCTCACATCTACCTGAATCATTCTACTTTTGAACTCACTATATCTCTACTCCATATGGTCTCCACTTCCAGTGCTTTGTAATTCATCCTTCATCTCATTTACTGAGTTCTTCAGCACCAGCACTTCTGTTAACTTATGTTTAAGAGCTTTCATCATTTTGGAAACTGTTCCTTATGTTCATTATTTTTATTCCTCAGCTAACTGATGTGTCTTTGTGAGTTTTCTTGTAGCTTGTTGAGCTTCTTCATGACACTGTTTTGAATTCTCCACTTGGTTGATCATAATCTTTCATGACTTTGAATTAGTTCATGGAAAACTGTTGTTTTCTTTTTGTGATTCCATGTTACTCATGATGCTCAGTGGGTTGCTCCTCTGTCTGTGAATTTGAAGGAGCAAACAATGTTCTTATGTGCGTAAAGCCTTGTATACTTTGATTCTAACAATTCAACAGATTGCTAACAGAGGTCCTTCCGCATTTTTCAATTCAGTGACTTTGTGGCACAAGTTTTTGGTTTGTTTCACATGAGCTGCTCCTGGCTATATTTGAGGAACTACATTTTTTGCATTTCATGGCCTCTTCCAGAGGCATTATCATTGTCCTGGCCATCAGTGTTTGTGCCTCCAGCATCACTGGTGACCTGGTGTTGTCAGTGTCCCTGATGTGGCTGGCATCTTTGCTGGGGGTTCCCAGAGTGGTAGGTGCTCTTGCCACATGCAGGGTGACTTTGCTTGAGGGCCCCCCCACTGATGCCTGGTTCCCTGAGGCTGCAGGTGCTGCTGCATCCAGGAGGCCAAGTCTTCACGTACCACTTTGAGTGGGACTCCCAGGTGCTCTGGGGCTGTGGGCTCAGCTGTCTCAGCCATGGGCTGGGATCAGATCACTGCCTCTGTTGTTACCCTGGCTCCACCTCCTCCATGTGAAAAATTCGCTCACCTTCAGGTGCACAACTGTGTGTATCTCTGGTGTCCCGACGTGTTGGGTAGAAAAAAAAAAAAACGTTGATGAATGATGTTATCTACAAGTTGTAGGCTGGGAGGAGAAACAAAGGGAGTGTCTTCTGCCACCATAATACTGATGTCACCGATGATAAACTTTTCCCCACAATCTATAAGGTTAAAATTGGGGCTTCCCAGGGGGCTCAGTGGTTAAGAATCCACCTGCAAGTGCAGGAGATGCAGGTGATGTAGGTTCGATCCCAGGATCAAGAAAATCCCCAGAAGGAGAAATGGCAACCCACTCCAGTATTCTTGCCTGGAGAATCCCATGGACAGAGGAGCCTGGTGAGCTACAGTCCATGGGGTCACAAACATCAGACACCACTGAGGACACATGCATAAGCTTAAGATGAAAATACACAAATAAATGGAGTAGACTATCCTATATTAGTGAAGAAAAAAATTGCTACATGTCTCCATACAACCTCAAGGATGAGCTTTAGAGTTCCAACACATAGAATTACTGAGAAACATAGACTCATGAGAAATCCAGTAGAGATCAGAACAATTCCTTAATATTAAATCTCATTTGATAATAAAGACATCATATTAGAACAGTTACTGTTAGGATGAGTGGTTATGCAGCAACAAGTCACTGAATAAAATAAAAAATGGTATAGACTCCAATAATCTCATTCTATACATTTATTCTTATCTTTAAAAATAGCATTCACTACTCTGTTTTTTAACTGTATTACCGATAATTATATTAAAAAGTTTATTCCATTGCAGTTTCCTCCCAGTTAAGCAGGATATTGGCAAACATGTTTGCACAAATTGTGAACTGAACCACATGACTGTGGCAGTCAAGCTCTCTAGTGAGTCATCTTTGATCATGAGGTATATATACATACTATACATATAGAAAGATTTGACCCTTGAATAATGCAGAGTTTGGAGCAATGGCACCTTGTGCAATTGAAAATCTGCCTGTAACATTGCAATCAATCCTCCCTATCCATAGCTCCACACCCTCTGATTCAGACAACCCTTTTATAAAATTATATAAATTGCCTTGGATTTTACATGTACACTGTTTTACATTAGTAATATATCTCGTGACAATTTTTTTTCCATAAAGCAAAGCAAAAATTACTCAGGATGAAATTTGTCATTTAAGAAAGTATTATTCCTCATGTCACCCAAAAAAATAGAAATGCCCAAATATTTCATATTCAAAGTTTGGAAAATTTTGAAGTAGAAAAAAGCACAACTTAAAAAAAAAAACCTAAATGATATAATGAAAAGAAAGTATAATAAAGTGAGTAACTGAGATTGTATAGAAAAGTTGAATTTTTATAAAAATGGATATCCAAGGAAACAAGTAGAAGGAGTAAATTTTATTCCACACTGAGAAAAGTGTCACAATTACTGATTCTCAGGCTTTGAGCAGTGCAGTCAAGGGCACTTCATCTGCCCCAGGACAATTGGCCTTTTTATACCTACTATTCCACAGACTCTCTTCAGAGCCCTCTTTATGTCTTTGTTCCTCAGACTGTAGATGAAGGGGTTCAGCATGGGTGTGACCACAGTGTACATCACAGAGGCTGTTGCACTTGAGTGTGAGCTGTGTGTAGCAGCAGAACTAAGGTACACTCCTAAGCTTGTACAATAAAATAAAAAGACAACTGAGAGATGAGATGCACAAGTGGAAAATGCTTTAAACTTTCCCTGAGTTGATGAGATTCTTCGTACGGAAGAGACTATCTTAGAGTAAGAGTAAAGGATACCAGCAAACGGCCCACCAGCTAGTAGCACTGATGCCAAATACATCACCATGTCATTAAGAAAGGTATCAGAACAGGCAAGTTGGACCATCTGATTGAGTTCACAAAAAAAGTGGGGAATTTCCACCTCTCTACAGAAGGTCAGTTGCAAAACCATTAAAGTATGTAACAAGGAATTCATAGCACTCATTATCCAGGACACCAATAACAGTAGTCCACAGAGCCGAGGGTTCATGATGACTTTGTAGTGAAGGGGCTGGCAGATGGCCACAAAGCGGTCGTAGGCCATCACTGTCAGGAGGAAGTCATCTAATCCTGCAGAGAATATGTAAAAAAACGCCTGAATGATACAGCCTTCATAGGTTATGACTTTGCTCTGGTTCTCGATATTCTGCAGCATCTTTGGGATGGTGGTGGAGGTGAAGCAGATGTCTACAAAGGACAAGTTGGAGAGGAAGAAGTACATGGGGGTGTGAAGATGGGAGTCAGAGATGGTGACCAGGACAATGAGCAGGTTTCCAAACACAGTGATCAGGTACATGGAGAGGAAAAGTCCAAAGATGAGGGGCTGCAATTCTTGTTCTTCTGAAAGTCCCAGAAGAAAAAATTCAGAAAATTGTGTATTGTTACCTGGTTCCATGTGATGGAGGTGACTACCAGGAAAAATGAAAATAGCATGAGTAATTCTCACAGAAATTGGCATAACTCACATAGTGCAATTTCTATTTTGCTCTCAATAAATTAATTTTAATGTCTTATGTTTAGAAAATTTCTATTTCATCTCTACTGGGGAATTTTTGACCCATTCTAAGTATACTCCCAAAGAAATCATGCATTCTACAGTTGTAATGAGAAATATTTTCATACATTTGAAGAATATATATTGAGTTTCCACCGTTTTCAAAACACATATTGTTTAGTTGCTAAGCTGGATCTGGCACTTTTGAGACAACCCCCCCGCCCCCCAGACTGTATGTATATGGTGCTGAAAAATATAATATAATATGGAAAGTGATAACAGTTGCTGTGAAGAAAACAAAACTAGATATAGAAGAGAGTAGTAGAAGGTATGGAGAAGGCAATGGCACCCCACTCCAGTACTCTTGCCTGGAAAATCCCATGGACAGAAGAGCTGGAAGGCTGCAGTCCATGACATCGCTGAGGGTCGACACGACTGAGTGACTTCACTTTCACTTTTCCCTTTCATGCATTGGAGAAGGAAATGGCAACCCACTCCAGTGTTCTTGCCTGGAGAATCCCAGGGACAGGGGAGCCTGGTGGGCTGCCGTCTACGAGGTCGCACAGAGTCGGACACGACTGAAGTGACTTACCAGCAGCAGCAGCAGGAGGTATTTTCATGTATTGAGTGTTCAGGTAAGGCCAGCAATCAAGGTGATAATTGAACAGATAGCTCAAGAAAGGGAGAGAAGGATCTAGTATGATATCAAGAGAAATATGTGTCTGGCGAGGCAATGGCCACTACAAAGGACCTAAGGAAAATACTTGTTCCTTGCACTTTATGAATTTAGTTGCAAAAGCACCCTGTGAATTAAAACATCTCCCATCCTTAGTACCTTCTCCTGACTTAGGTCTGGGCTCTGTGATAAGGCACCTTAATGGATGAATCCAGGCACCTATGCTTTAAGAACTGCTCTCAAGGCACAAGCACACAGTCACAGACACACACACACACACACATGCTCACACCACTTCCTCCTGGGGTATTCCTACTACTCATTTCTCACCCAGAACCACCCTGCTCACACCATATACGATTATGACTCAAGCTGATCATGTTAGATCATCTTTCTCCTACAGAATGCATAAATGGTACCCAGAAATTCCAGTTCACAGAGTGCCCATGGACCAATAAACTTGGGGTTCTCTTTTATGATCACTTTCAGCTTTGTATTTAAAGAAATATAAAAAGTATGTGTGTGTGAAAGAGAGGCAGAGGGAGAGAGAAGAGAGGGAAATGAAATAAACATTAGGGGTAAAAGATATAATAAGCTCTAATAGTCCCTGAGACTATGTGATGAATTTGTTTGGCAACATTCCAATTCCAGTTATCTCTACTTGACACCCAGGAAAAATAATTTTCAAAAAGAAAAATACATGTTTACCTTGACATAATAGTTATACTTTTATAATGAATGAAACCTGAAATATTTGACTACCCCAAAAGAAAAATGGGCAAAGTAATAAAGTGAAGTGAAGTGAAGTAGCCTAGACGTGTCTGACTCTTGGCGACCCTGTGGACTGTAGTCCACCAGGCTCCTCCATCCATGGAATTTTCTAGGCAAGAGTACTGGAGTGGGTTGCCATTTCCTTCTCCAGGGGATCTTGACCCAGGGATCGAACCCAGGTCTCCCTCATTGCAGGCAGACACTTTACCGTCTGCTGCTACTGCTAAGTCACTTCAGTCATGTCCGACCCTGTGCGGACTCCTTCTACCGTCTGAGCCACCAACAAAAGTGAGTATCCAAAGGAAAACAACAAAAGCTAAGCATGTTTTACATAAAGCAATAGAAGACATTTTCCCCAAATCTTTTCCATTTCTTCGACCAATTTTTTACTGTTCTATAGGGAATGAGGCAAGCTCTTTCCCAGTTTTCTTATGGGGCATCATTTTTTAAGCACTATCATATTTTTACTTAGCACTATCATATTTTTAAAATAAATCTGATGAGCATACCCCAATGCAATTCTGGTCTTTGTTCAACATGCACAAGGCTTTTTAAACTATACTCTGTAAAGTCTATAGACACCATGTCAATCCATCCTTTGGTCCTGAATAAATTTTTTCACAGGATTCATGCCTGAAGATGTTATATTATATTATAATAGATGTTCATTGTATTATTGTTGACCTATAGTTTTTCTTTTTTAATATAAATTTATTTATTTTAATTGGAGGCTAATTACTATTGTACTTTCAGAAAGATATGTGAATATATGTGCACTTATATAGAATCAGGGCCTTTCCAGGTGGTGCTAGTAGTAAAAAACCTGCCTAACAATACAGGAGGCATAAGAAAGGCAGGTTCAATTCCTGGGTCAGGAAGATCACCTGGAGGAGGGAATACAAGCCACTTCAGTATTTTTGCCTGGAGATCCCATGGACAGAGGAGCCTAGTGGGCTACAGTCCATATGGTCGCAAAGAGTCAGATACAACTGAAGCCACTTAGCATGCATGCAGGCAAAAAGAAATGTATTTAAATATGTGTGAAATTACAAAATAAAGGGAATTGCAGGAAAAATAATTGAATAAATTAGTCCCAAAGCAATTGTGTTTTTAAAAAATTGAATAGAGTTTCACACACTAACTCAAACAATATTAAAATAGTAATGATTTACTGATATCCAATAGAATAATAATTAAATTGGGAAATGTGTAAACATGAATATATTATATAATGTTCCTGAAAATTATGACACATATTAGATTCTCAGTTATTATATATTGAATGAATCAGGATTTACTTCTCAATTATAGATTTCATTAAATACATATAAAATTGTACTTCAATTTGGGAAGATTAGATTATCAAATAAATCAGAGGGATCATCGATCCAATATAAAAACCAATCCTTTTTGGTGAATACCTAGAAAACTACACACTAAAATCCACAAGTGTGCCGAACTGCCTTAAAGCAAGAAATCCAGCATAAGATAGACGTATTTAACTAAGTAAAATGAAAAAGCATTTTTATCGCAAAACAGTCCCCAAAAGGTCAACTGAGAAAGGACAATTCTTAAAAATCATTTCAAAAGCTGATAGTGGTAGAATAAGAGGTTTATATTATATGGGCATATAATAATAAAATCGACACATCAAAATGACAATTCAAGGTATTATTTTTTATC
Source organism: Bos indicus (assembly GCF_029378745.1). Taxonomy (NCBI): domain Eukaryota; kingdom Metazoa; phylum Chordata; class Mammalia; order Artiodactyla; family Bovidae; genus Bos; species Bos indicus. The sequence continues at coordinate 8,863,739 of NC_091766.1, read as the reverse complement.
AAGCTCAGTAACCCTTTGGACTCTGTGGGAGAGGGAGAGGGAGGGGTGATTTGGAAGAATGGCATTGAAACATGTATAATATCATATATGAAATGAATCACCAGTCCAGGTTCAATGCAGGTTACAGGATGCTTGGGGCTGGTGCACTGGGACAACCCAGAGAGATGGTACAGGGAGGGAGGAGGGAGGGGGGTTCAGGATGGGGAACACGTGTACACCTGTGGTGGATTCATGTTGATGTATGGCAAAACCAATACAATGTTGTAAAGTAATTAACCTCCAAAAAATAAATAAATTTATATTAAAAAAAAAAAGAAAAGAACACTTTTTCACAACCATCCATCTGAGGAAATAGAGTTGTCACACAGTTTACAGTGTTGCTTTGAAACAGGGAGCAAAGGTGCACTATCTGTATTTGCAGACAGAAATTTAAAATGGTACTCTGTTGGGTAAACCATCCGAACAATGGCACAGATATTAAAAGTACAGAAGTTGTTTAACTGGAGGCTTCTCAGTCTCAGCACTGTTGACATTCTCAGACAGGTTGTTCTCTGTGGTGGAGTCTGTCCTGTGACTTGCAGGATGCCTAGAGCATCCCTGACCTCCACCCACTGTTCCCAGAGTAACAGACAGATATTTCTACAAGCATTGTTCAGTGTTCCCAGGGAAACAGAGTTGCTCTTATTTAGAAACACAGTTTATATTTAACAATCTCAAATATTTTTGTAAGAATGATATAATAGCAACTTGAAGAGAAAGATTAGGAAAGACAGTCTGCAGTGTGGATAGCACAGCCCCTTATGAAATACTAAACAGCTATTGAAATAACGAACCTATATTGCATTGAATACTAGTTGATTGGAAGAAAATCCCTGGGGTGTTATTGACCAGTAAAGGAAAAGGTAGGAAAAAAAAAAAAGACTGCACTGAATCAAAAGTATCTGTGATGTGCATAGGATTCTACTCATACATTTGTAGAAAAGTGTACGAATAGGTGTTTTTACCTAATATAGAAAGAAAAGTTTAAAAGAAACCAAGCAGATGTGGGACAATGTTACTGAGAATAAAGCTATGTTAAGTGGTAGTGGTTTTAAACTAACTGAATGTAACAAGATTGAATGAATATCTATAACTAAGTTTCATAAAGACCTGAACAGTAATAATTTAATGATACCAACATTGCCCACTAATTCAATGTTCAATTGCCAAAGAATTGGAAATAAAATATTTTAATACCAAGCAGGAAGCAGTATTCAAGTTCAATTTTTTTTCTTAACTAAAGATACATGGATTCAAATATGTTCATGAAAGACAAAGGTGACATTTAATCAAATGGTTAAAAAATGATTTCTACATGATGTCTAAAGGTAATACAAGTTTTAGAAATACATTTAACCACAAAAGATTAAAAGGAACAATAAGGAAGAAGAGAGTAAAAGTTAGAAATATGTTTAATAGGTGGTTGTGTGTGTGTGTGTGTGTGTGTGTGTGTGTTAAATTGCTACAGTCATGTCCAACTCTTTGCAACCCTATGGACCACAGCCCACCAGGCTCCTCTGTCCATGGGATTCTCCAGGCATGAATACTGGAGTGGGTTGCCATGCCCTCCTCCAGGGCATCTTCCAGACCCAGGGATCCAGCTATTTCTGTTATGTCTTCTGCATTGGCAGGTGGGTTCTTTACAACTAGGATCACCTAGGAAGCCCATAATAAGTGATTAATTAGAACTAAAAAATATGCAGGAAAACAATCACTGGCATGTTTTTAAAGCAAGTATTGTCAAGCGAAGTATATTACAGTGACAGCTCAAATTCGTTCAATAAAAAATACAAAAAGCAATGGAGAGAACACCATATGACTGCCACATAAATTTCATAAATTACCAAACATTCTCACAAATAGATCTATATATACATAAAATAACTAAATGGCAAGCATTTTGTGGAAAGAAAATAAAGCCTCCAATTCATTTTGAATAATGTGAGCAAAGACAGGAATAAAAACACTCCAACAAGGGTTGCAGTGTTACAAAGGGTTCTCACAGACAATTTTTGATCAACAGAGTAAATGTGTAACACAGAGATAAATATATATTTGTATATGTGTGTTTGTGTGTGCTCAGTCGTTTCCAACTCTTTCTATATGAGAATACATATAAAACTTTTCAGCAAAGGTCTTTCCCAATTGCTCAGGGAGTAAAGAATTTGCCTGCAATGAGGAGACACAGGAAATGTGGATTTGATCCCTGGATGGGATGATCCCATGGAGGAGAAAATGGCAACGCACTCCAGTATTCTTGCCTGAAAAATTCCATGGACAGAGGAGCCTAGCAAGCTACAGTCCATGGGGTTGCAAAGAGTGTAACACGACGGAGTGAACAAGCATGCACACACAATAATCAGGATAGCAATCTACCACACTAATCTCCAGTATCTGAGCTAGGCTGGACTGAATCACAGGTGACCTCAGATAAATGTTCAAGGTTTGCATTGTATTTCTCTCCCACAGTATCTTTGGGCTCTCAGACTCACCTAGATGGGAACTGAAAGAAAGGTCTTTGTGTGGAAGTTCAAATGCCTCCTGGAGGATTGATAATAGAGACTGAAGCTCTGTCCACACAAGACAGCTGCAGGGAGTAAGGGACTGATTTCCCAGCCAAACTCAGGTTTTCAAAGGAAACATGTCCTGTAGCATCCAAGATTTATCAGGCTGAGGGGATCACAGCAGAGAGATTTTATAGCTCACCTGGCTTCTCAATAGGCATCTTTCTGCTGTAACACCCATCCTCTGTACCTGATTTCCCTGGGGGACAGGGCTCAGGACAGAAAGGAAAGTTTTCCAGTTTATTCTTTGTTCCTAAGAGACCAGTTTACAAGGCAGGTGAATTTTGTTTTTATTACTCCTCTCATTAATTGTCCTATGTCCAGAGGTCTAAACCATCCCAGCATCTTATCCCAGTCTGAGCTAAAGTTTCCTCGAAATCTAAGGTTAAGAATTCTCACTTAATTTAGTCCCTCAGATCTTTCAATTTTTCACTAGTGGTGAACACATAACTCCTGATATTTCTAAAAAATACTTTAGGATTGTGACAACATTGTCTTTTCATAGAAAACCTTGGGCACTACATTCTTTGCCTACCCAAAATTTTGCCAACCCAATCAGGATTTGTATGCTTATATCAGAAGTTAAGAGCTGCCCTTTGTTACTTCATTATGAATGTTTTTAAATCTGAGACAAATTTAGAAATTTTTATACACTATAACCTAACTTCGCACATTATGGGGCCTGTCTGCTTTAATTTTTATAGAAGTTCATGCTGTGATATAGTCTTCTTATATAGTATGACTTCGTTCTCTATTATAGAAATAAGACAGAGGGGTTTAATGTTCTGCTCAAAGGTATGACCTTTGAGAGGGATGGAGTCTTGATTAGGTGTTTTGATTGTCAGAATGCTTTTAGTTCATAAATTCTGTGGCAGTGATTTGCAATCAGAGATGACTTTGCAGCTGGTTATATTTTTGTGGATCTAAAAGAATTCTATACATGTATTGCATAGGACAGTATCCAATACTTATAATTGTACTGCCTCAAATACCATCAGTGAAAGGTATAAAATTTATTCTAGTCCAGCATTTTTTTAAATTGGCTGTTCTTAAAAATTACCAAGAACTACATATATAATGAAAAGTGTTATTCAGCAGGTCTCATCCAAGGTACCAAAGATTCTGATTTTCTAACAAGATCCTACATGTTCTTAATGCTGCAGGTACTTGTCTGTGTAGTAAGAACATGATTCTGTTACTAAATTCTGCAAATTTAGATTTTTTATACACCTAGTGGTTCAGACAGTAAAGAATCTGCCTGAATGTGTGAGACCTGGATTCGATCCCTGGGTTGGGAAGATCCCCTGGAGGAGGGCGTGGCAACCCACTCCAGTATTCTTGCCTGGAGAATCACCATGGACAGAGGAGCCTGACAGACTACAGTCCAGGAGGTCACAAAGAGTGAGACATGACTGAGCAACTAAGCACAGGACAGCACATACACTATAACCTAGCTTAGCACATTATAGGGACAGTCCACTTTAATTTTTATACAAGTTCATTCTGTGATGTAGTCTTCTTATGTTCTTCATTCTCCTATATAGACATGAGCCACAGAGGTGTTTAATGTTCTGCTCAAAAGTATAAACTAAGAAACTCTTGATTGGGAGTCTAGATTATCAAAACACTTTTAGTTCACAAGTTCTGTGGCTGTGATCTCAATCAGAGATGACTTTGCAGCTGGTCATGGTTTTCAGTGTCTAAAGGGATCCTACAAATGTAATTCATAGGACAGTATTTAATACAATAATTATACTGCCTCAAATACCATCAGTGCAAAGGAATAAAACTTATTCTAGTATAGCATTCTCCAGATCAGGAAGCAACAGTTAGAACTAGACATGGAACAACAGACTGGTTCCAAATACGAAAAGGAGTATGTCAAGGCTGTATATTTCACCCTGCTTATGTAACTTTTATGCCGAGTACATCATAAGAAACGCTGGGCTGGAAGAAGCACAAGCTGGAATCAAGATTGCCAGGAGAAATATCAATAACCTCAGATATGCAGATGGCACCACCACCCTTATGGCAGAAAGTGAAGAGGAACTAAAAAGCCTCTTGATGAAACTGAAAGAGGAGAGTGAAAAAGTTGGCTTGAAACTCAACATTCATCTGGTCCCATCACTTCATGGGAAATAGATGGGGAAACAGTGGAAACAGTATCAGACTTTATTTTGGGGGGCTCCAAAATCACTGACAATGGTGACTGCAGCCATGAAATTAAAAGATGCTTACTCCTTGGAAGGAAAGTTATGACCAAACTAGATAGCATATTGAAAAGCAGAGACATTACTTTGCCAACAAAGGTCCATCTTGTCAAGGCTATGGTTTCTTCAGTGGTCATGTATGAATGTGAGAGTTGGACTGTGAAGAAAGCTGAACGCTGAAGAGCTGTGGTACATATACACAATGGAGTATTACTCAGCCATTAAAAAAAATACATTTGAATCCGTTCTAATGAGGTGGATGAAACTGGAGCCTATTATACAGAGTGAAGTAAGCCAGAAACAAAAACACCAATATAGTATACTAATGCATATTTATGGAATTTAGAAAGATGGTAATGATAACCCTGTATGCGAGACAGCAAAAGAGACACAGATGTATAGAACAGCCTTTTGGACTCTGTGGGAGAGGGAGGGGGGAATGATTTGGGAGGATGGAATTGAAACAGGTATAATATCATGTAAGAAACCAATCGCCAGTCCAGGTTCAATGCAGGATAGAGGATGCTTGGGGCTGGTGCACTGGGATGACCTAGAGGGATGGTATGGGGAGGCAGGTGGGAGAGGGGTTCAGGATGGGGAGCATGTGTACACCCGTGGCCAATTCATGTTGATGTATGGCAAAATAAATACAATATTGTAAAGTAATTAGCCTCCAATTAAAATAAATAAATTTAAATTTTAAAAAAATTGATGCTTTTGAACTATGGTGTTGGAGAAGACTCTTCTTGAGAGTCCCTTGGACTGAAAGGAGATCCAACCAGTCCATTCTCAAGGAGATCAGCCCTGGGATTTCTTTGGAAGGAATGATGCTAAAGCTGAAACTCCAGTACTTTGGCCACCCCATGCGAAGAGTTGACTCATTGGAAAAGACTCTGATGCTGGGAGGGATTGTAGGCAGGAGGAGAAGGGGACGATAGAGGATGAGATGGCTGGATGGCATCACTGACTCAATGGAGGTGAGTCTGGGTGAACTCTGGGAGCTGGTGATGGACAGGGAGGCCTGGCTTGCTGCGATTCACGGGGTCACAAAGAGTCAGACACGACTGAGCGACTGATCTGAACTGAAATTGACTATTCTTAAAAGTTACCAAGGACTATAGTTCAAATGCAAATTATGATTCAGCAGATCTGATTCAATGTACCAGGGCCTCTGTATTTCTCACAATGTCCTACATGTCTTGATGCTGCAGGTCTTTGTCTGGGTAGCGAGAAAATGATTCTGTTAGATTCAGGTATAAACTGTTTTAGGTATTCATCAAGAATCTTACATGTCTGTAATTCTGAATGACATATTTCACTCAATTTCGCAAGCAGTGGTAAATTCTGTTTGATTATTTTAGTGGGAAGAAGTCAAGGGTGGGACGATTTGAGAGGCTAGCATTGAAATATGTACATTACCAGATGTAAAACAGATGACCAGTGCAAGAATGATTCATGAAGCAGGGCAGCCAAAGCCAGGGCTCTGGGACAACCAGAGCAGGGAGGGAGGTGAGAGGGGGGTTCAGGATGGGAAAGTATGAAAGGAGAAATTAACAATAACACAATAATAGTGGGAGACTTTAATACCCCACTCACACCTACGGATAGACCAACAAAACAGAAAATTAACAACGAAACACAAACTTTAAATGATACAATAGACCAGTTAGACCTAATTGATATCTATAGGGCAATTCATCCCAAAACAATGAATTTCACCTTTTTCTCAAGCGCACATGGAACCTTCTCCAGGATAGATCACATCCTGGGCCATAAATCTAGCCTTGGTAAATTCAAAAAATAGAAATCTTTCCAAGCATCATTTCTGATCACAATGCAGTAAGATTAGATCTCAATTACAGGAGAAAAATTATTAAAAATTCCAACATATGGAGGCTGAACAACACGCTGCTGAATAACCAACAAATCACAGAAGAAATCAAAAAAGAAATCAAAATTTCCATAGAAACTAACGAAAATGAAAACACAACAACCCAAAACCTGTGGGACACTTTAAAAGCAGTCCTAAGGGGAAAGTTCATAGCAATGCAGGCATACCTCAAGAAACAAGAAAAAAGTCAAATAAATAACCTAACTCTACACCTAAAGCAACTAGAAAAGGAAGAAATGAAGAACCCCAGGGTTAGTAGAAAAAAAGAAATTTTAAAAATTAGGGCAGAAATAAATGCAAAAGAAACAAAAGAGACCATAGCAAAAATCAAGAAAGCCAAAAGCTGGTTCTTTGAAAGGATAAATAAAATTGACAAACCATTAGCCAGACTCATCAAGAAACAAAGGGAGAAAAATCAAATCAGTAAAATTAGAAATGAAATTGGAGAGATCACAACAGACAACACAGAAATCCAAAGATCATAAGAGAATACTATCAACAATTATATGCCAATAAAATGGACAACGTGGAAGAAATGGACAAATTCTTAGAAAAGTACAACTTTCCAAAACTCGACCAGGAAGAAATACCAAATCTTAACAGACCCATCACAAGCACGGAAATTGAAACTGTAATCAAAAATCTTCCAGCAAACAAAAGCCCCGGTCCAGACGGCTTCACAGCTGAATTCTACCAAAAATTTAGAGAAGAGCTAACACCTATCCTGCTCAAACTCTTCCAGAAAATTGCTGAGGAAGGTAAAATTCCAAACAAGTTCTATGAGGCCACCATCACCCTAACACCAAAACCTGACAAAGATCCCACAAAAAAAGATAACTACAGACCAATATCACTGATGAACATAGACGCAAAAATCCTTAACAAAATTCTAGCAATCAGAATCCAACAACACATTAAAAAGATCATACACCATGACCAAGTGGGCTTTATCCCAGGGATGCAAGGATTCTTCAATATCCGCAAATCAATCAATGTAATACACCACATTAACAAATTGAAAAATAAAAACAATATGATTATCTCAATAGATGCAGAGAAAGCCTTTGACAAAATTCAACATCCATTTATGATAAGAACTCTCCAGAAATCAGGAATAGAAGGAACATACCTCAACATAATAAAAGCTATATATGACAAACCCACAGCAAACCTTATCCTCAATGGTGAAAAATTGAAAGCATTTCCTCTAAAGTCAGGAACAAGCCAAGGGTGCCCACTTTCACCATTACTATTCAACATAGTTTTGGAAGTTTTGGCCACAGCAATCAGAGCAGAAAAAGAAATCAAAGGAATCCAAATTGGAAAAGAAGAAGTAAAACTCTCACTATCTGCAGATGGCATGATCCTCCACATAGAAAACCCTAAAGACTCCACCAGAAAATTACTAGAACTAATCACTGATTATAGTAAAGTTGCAGGATATAAAATCAACACACAGAAATCCCTTGCATTCCTATACACTAATAATGAGAAAACAGAAAGAGAAATTAAGGAAACAATTCCATTCACCATTGCAATGGAAAGAATAAAATATTTAGGAATATATCTACCTAAAGAACCTAAAGACCTATATATAGAAAACTATAAAACACTGGTGAAAGAAATCAAAGAGGACACTTATAGATGGAGAAATATACCATGTTCATGGATTGGAAGAATCAATATAGTGAAAATGAGTATACTACCCAAAGCAATTTATAGATTCAATGCAATCCCTATCAAGCTACCAACGGTATTCTTCACAGAGCTAGAACAAATAATTTCAAAATTTGTATGGAAATACAAAAAAACCTCGAATAGCCAAAGCTATCTTGAAAAAGAAGAATGGAACTGGAGGAATCGACCTACCTGACTTCAGGCTCTATTACAAAGGCACAGTTATCAAGACAGTATGGTACTGGCACAAAGACAGAAATATTGATCAATGGAACAAAATAGAAAGCCCAGAGATAAATCCACGCACATATGGACACCTTATCTTTGACAAAGAAGCAAGAATATACAATGGATTAAAGACAATCTCTTTCACAAGTGGTCTGGGAAAACTGGTCAACCACTTGTAAAAGAATGAAACTAGAACACTTTCTAACACCATACACAAAAATAAACTCAAAATGGATTAAAGATCTAAACATAAGACCAGAAACTATAAAACTCTTAGAGGAGAACTTGGGCAAAACTCTCTGACATACATCACAGCAGGATCCTCTATGACCCACCTCCCAGAATATTGGAAATAAAAACAAAAATAAACAAATGGGATCTAATTAAAATTAAAAGCTTTTGCACAACAAAAGAAACTATAAGCAAGGTGAAAAGACAGCCTTCAGAATGGGAGAAATAATAGTAAATGAAGTAATTGGTAAACAGCTAATCTCAAAAATATACAAGCAACTCCTACAGCTCAACTCCAGAAAAATAAATGACCCAATCAAAAAATGGGCCAAAGAATTATAGATATTTCTCCAGAGAAGATATACAGATGGCTAACAAACACATGAAAAGATGCTCAACATCACTAATTATCAGAGAAATGCAAATCAAAACCACTATGAGGTACCATTTCACGCCAGTCAGAATGGCTGCTATCCAAAAGTCTACAAGCAATAAATGCTGGAGAAGGTGTGGAGAAAAGGGAACCCTCTTACACTGTTGGTGGGAATGCAAACTAGTACAGCCACTATGGAGAACAGTGTGGAGATTCCTTAAAAAACTGGAAATAGAACTGCCTTATGATCCAGCAATCCCACTGCTGGGCATACACACTGAGGAAACCAGAAGGGAAAGAGACACGTGTACCCTACTGTCCATCACAGCACTGTTTATAATAGCCAGGACATGGAAGAAACCTAGATGCCCATCAGTAGATGAGTGGATAAGAAAGCTATGGTACATATACACAATGGAGTATTACTCAGCCATTAAAAAGAATACATTTGAATCAGTTCTAATGAAATGGATGAAACTGGAACCTATTATACAGAGTGAAGTAAGCCAGAAAGAAAAACACCAATACAGTATACTAACACATATATATGGAATTTAGAAAGATGGTAATAACCCTTTGTACGAGACAGCAAAAGAGACACTGATGTATAGATCAGTCTTATGGACTCTGTGGGAGAAGGAGAGGGAGAGGGTGGGGAGATTTGGGAGAATGGCATTGAAACATGTATAATATCATGCATGAAACGAGTCGCCAGTCCAGGTTCGATGCACGATACTGGATACTTGGGGCTGGTGCACTGGGACGACCCAGAGGGAGGGTAGGGGAGGGAGGAGGAAGGAGGATTCAGGATGGGGAGCACGGGTATACCCGTGGCGGATTCATTTTGATGTTTGGCAAAATTAATACAATATTGTAAAGTTTAAAAATAAAATAAAGTTAAAAAAAATAAATTAAATTAAATTAAATATATATATATACATGAAATATTTAAAAAAGAAAATAGAAAGATGGTAAAGATAACTCTGTATGTGAGACAGCAAAAGAGACACAGATGTATAGAACAGTCTTTTGGACTCTGTGGGAGAGGGTGAATGTGGGATGATTTGAGAGAATGGCATTGAAACATGTATAATATCATGTGTGAAACAAATCGCTAGACCAAGTTTGATGCATGATACAGGATTCTTGGGGCTGATGCACTGGGATGATCCAGAGGGATGGTATGCGGAGGGAGATGGGAGAGGGGTTCATGATGTGGAACACGTGTACACCCATGGCAGATTCATGTTGATGTATGACCAAACCAATACAATATTGTTACTTAATTAGCCTCCAACTAAAATAAATAAATTTATATTTAAAAAATTTCAAGTAGAGAAGATATTTCATTTAGAACAACGGAAGGAATTGTATTTGTAGGTAACAATCTAAGTTTTCAAGTAGAAGAAGAAAGATGATTAAAGATAAAATATAATTATACCAATCTTTCACACCAATGATAAACCTCTTTATATATGGACACTGATTTTACATACATTGGTAAGTAAATGTACACCAGAAAAAAATAATTTTCATAGTTAAAATCTGGTATAAATAGGTGCTTCATTTTAACTAAAGTCATCTTAGACTCTAGACGTTATTACGTCAAACTTTATATTGAAATTGGTGTTTCACATAGACTAGCATCGGAGACATGCCTTGATGATCAGCTTTTCTAGTGACTCTGATAACAATGGCTCAGCAGGTAAAGAATCTATCTGCAATGCAGGAGACGCAGGAAATGGAGGTTTTATCCCTGGGTGAAGATCCCTTGGAGTAGAAAATGGTAACCCGCTCCAGTATTGTTGCCTGAAAAATGCCACAGACAGAGGAGTCTGGTGGGCTACAATCCATGGGGTCATAGAGTCAGACACAACTAAGCAACTGAGCATACACTGATAACCAACATGCACACTGAGCTGAAGAACAAGATCCTAGATGGAATAAAATGGAATGCTTTGCTATGAAACACACTATATGCTAAAGTCTACATTTTGGGGAAGAGAAATTATGGTAGTGATGTCAAAGGAATGATGAACAAAAAGTGATAACCTGAGGTATCATGCTTACACTCATGAAATTATGTTACTGGATTTATTAGCCAAGGTAATTTTTCTTTTCCAAAAAGGTTACAAAACTCATGATTATTCACTCAGTAAAATGAAATCAATTTGATCTGTATATAACATTTCACAAAGAAATCATTCTTAGGAGATACACAGATACACCCAGTCTATGAGATATATATTCAAAACCTTATTTCACTTAAGGTTGTGAATCAATTTGGGAGAGTAGGAAAATGACAAAAGATGAAGCACAGATGACAAGACAGAAAAGCTAATGAAGTAAGTTGCTGAAGTTGCATAGAGAAGTCAAAATCTAAGAAATGGAAATAGCAAACTGTAAGGTGAAGGAGAAAGTGCTATTTCCACAGTTTGATCAAAGAATCACAAGAGGTGGCCCCAAGGCTTTAGCCCTGCTATCATGGGCATTTCTTCAGCCCAAGGACAAATGACCCTGATATAGTCTCCTTCCCAAATATTCTTTTCAGTTCAGTTCAGTTCAGTTGCTCAGTCATGTCTGCCTTTTTGTGACCCCACAGACTGCAACATGCCAGGCCTAGCTGTCCATCATCAACTCCTAGAGTTTACTCAAACTCATGTCCATTGAGTCGGTGATGCCATCCAACCATCTCATCCTCTGGAAGCAAGCTCTGGGAAGTCTGGCATGCTGCAGTTCATGGGGTCACAAAGACTTGGACATGACTGAGGGACTAAACTGAACTATATATAGCATTTCACAAAGAAATTATTCTTAGCAGGTGCACCCAGTCTTACGAGATATATGGGCATTTCCATGTATTTCACTTAAGGAGGTGAATCAATTTAAAAAAGTAGAAAAAAGTTATTGAACAAGTTGTTGAAATTGTATCAGGTCATATCAGTCAATCAGTCTTTTCCGACTCTTTGCGACCCCATGAATCACAGCATGCCAGGCCTCCCTGTCCATCACCAACTCTCAGAGTTCACCCAAACTCACGTCCATCGAGTCAGTGATGCCATCCATCCATCTCATCCTCTGTTGTCCCCTTCTCCTCTTGCCCCCAAAACCTCCTAGCATCAGAGTCTTTTCCAAGGAGTCAACTCTTCGCATGAGGTGGCCAAAGTACTGGAGTTTCAGCTTTAGCATCATTCCTTCCAAAGAAATCCCAGGGCTGGTCTCCTACAGAATGGTCTCGTTTGATCTCTTGCAGTCCAAGGGACTCTCAAGAGTCTTCTCCAACACCACAGTTCAAAAGCATCAATTCTTCGGCACTCAGCCTTCCTCACAGTCCTACTCTCACATCCATACATGACCACTGGAAAAACCATAGCCTTGACTAGATGGACCTTTGTTGGCAAAGTAATGTCTCTGCTTTTGAACATGCTCTCTAGGTTGGTCATAACTTTCCTTCCAAGGAGTAAGCATCTTTTAATTTCATGGCTGCAGTCACCATCTGTAGTAATTTTGGAGCCCAGAAAAATAAAGTCTGACACTGTTTCCATTGTTTCCCCATCTATTTGCCATGAAGTGATGGGACCGGATGCCATAATCTTCATTTTCTGACTGTTGAGCGTTAAGCCAACTTTTTCACTCTCCTCTTTCACTTTCATCAAGAGGCTTTTTAGTTCCTCTTCACTTTCTGCCATAAGGGTGGTGTCATCTGCATATCTGAGGTTGTTGATATTTCTCCTGGTAATCTTGATTCCAGCTTGTGTTTCTTCCAGTCCAGCGTTTCTCATGATGTACTCTGCATATAAATTAAATAAACGGGGTGACAATATACAGCTTTGACAAACTTCTTTTCCTATTTGGAACCAGTCTGTTGTTCCATGTCCAGCTCTAACTGTTGCTTCCTGACCTGCATATAAATTGCTCAAGAGGCAGATCAGGTGGTCTAGTATTCCCATCTCTTGAAGAATTTTCCACATTTTATTGTGATCCACACAGTCAAAGGCTTTGGCATAGTCAATAAAGCAGAAATAGATATTTTTCTGAAACTCACTTGCTTTTTCCATGATCCGGTGGATGTTGGCAATTTGATCTCTGGTTCCTCTGCCTTTGCTAAAACCAGCTTCAACATCTGGAAGTTTATAGTTCACATTTTGCTGAAGCCTGGCTTGGAGAATTTTGAGCATTACTTCACTAGCATGTGAGATGAGTGCAATTGTGCAGTAGTTTGAGCATTGTTTGGCATTGCCTTTCTTTGGGACTGAAATGAAAACTGACCTTTTCCAGTCCTGTGGCCACTGCTGAGTTTTCCAAATTTGCTGGCATATTGAGTGCAGCACTTTCACAGCATCATTTTTCAGGATTTGAGAGAACTCAACTGATTTTCCATCAACTCCACTAGCTTTGTTTGTAGTGATGCTTTCTAAGGCCCACTTAACTTCACATTCCAGGATATCTGGCTCTAGGTCAGTGATCACACCATCATGATTTTCTGGGTCGTGAAGATGTTTTTTGTACAGTTCTTCTGTGTATTCTTTCCATCTCTTCTTAATAACTTCTGCTTCTGTTAGGTCCATACCATTTCTGTCCTTTATCGAGTACATCTTTGCATGAAATGTCCCTTTGGTATCTCTGATTTTCTTGAAGAGATCCCTAGCCTTTCCCATTCTGTTGTTTTCCTCTATTTCTTTGCATTGATCGCTGAAGAAGGCTTTCTTGTCTCTTCTTGCTATTCTTTGGAATTCTGCATTCAGATGTTTATATCTTTCTTTTTTCCTTTGCTTTTCGCTTCTCTTCTCTTCACAGCTATTTGTAAGGCCTCCTCAGACAGCCATTTTGCTTTTTTGCATTTCTTTTCCATGGGGATGGTCTTGATCCCTGTCCTGTACAATGTCACAAACCTCATTCCATAGTTCATCAGGCACTCTATCTATCAGATCTAGGCCCTTAAATCTATTTCTCACTTCCACTGAATAATCATAAGGGATTTGATTTAGGTCATACCTGAATGGCCTAGTGGTTTTCCCTACTTTCTTCAATTTAAGTCTGTATTTACCAATAAGGAGTTGATGATGTGAGCCACAGTCAGCTCTTGGTCTTGTTTTTGCTGACTGTATAGAGCTTCTCCATCTTTGGCTGCAAAGAATATAATCAATCTGATTTCAGTGTTGACCATCTGGTGATGTCCATGTATAGAGTCTTCTTTTGTGTTGTTGGAAGAGGGTGTTTGTTATGACCAGTGCATTTTCTTGGCAAAACTATTAGTCTTTGCCCTGCTTCATTCCGTATTCCAAGGCCAAATTTGCCTGTTACTCCAGGTGTTTCTTGACTTCCTACTTTTGCATTCCAGTCCCCTATAATGAAAAGGACATCTTTTTTTAGGTGTTAGTTCTAAAAGGTCTTGTAGGTCTTCATAGAACCGTTCAACTTCAGCTTCTTCAGCATTACTGGTTGGGGCATAGACTTGGATTACTGTGATATTGAATGGTTTGCCCTGGAAATGAACAGAGATCATTCTGTCGTTTTTGAGATTGCATCCAAGTACTGCATTTCGGACTCTTTTGTTGACCATGATGGCCACTCTATTTCTTCTGAAATTGTATAGAGAAGTTTAAATCAAATAAATGGAAATAGCAGGCAATCAGCAGAAGGAGCAAGTGCCATTTTCACAATATGATCAAAGAATCAAAATATGAGGCCCTGAGGCTTTAACCCTGCTATCATGTGCAACTTTTAGAATAGATTTAGAATGAAAGGACCATGAGTAACAAGAGATGCAGAAAGTAGTTCAAAATATGCAACAGTGTGATGTATTTGCACCATGTATGAAGAACATTCCTTTTCATTTTTGTTTAAGGCAAGGATTTTCAAGTGAAGAATATTTGAGTGATGGCTTAATTCCTTCAGTTAAAAAAAAAAATATTGGAGAGAACATAAGATGACTGATACAGATTTTACCAAACAAAATTTTGAATTCTCAGAAATTCCGCACAAATAATTGTATAAATAATGACATATTTAAGGGCAAACGGCAATTTGATCATAAAAATCCAAATCTTAATTTGAAAGCATATAATAATTTAAAAGAAAAACAGGAGCAAAAATTTGCTGAATTTTCTATATGAAAGCAAAGAACTTGACTGGTCAGTTTTAAAAGGAGGCAGTAATGGGCTAATGATTCTACCAGATCAAACCAGTAAATCCAAAGGGAATCAGTTGTGAATATTCATTGGAAAGACTGATGCTGAAGCTGGAGCACCACTACTTTGGCCACCTGAAGTGAAGAGCTGACTCACTTGAGAAGACCCCTATGCTGAGAAAGATTGAAGGTAGGAGAAGGGAACGACAGAGGATGAGATGGTTGGATGGCGTCATCGACTTGATGGACATGAGTCTGAGCAAGCTCTGGGAGCTGGTGATGGACAGGGAAGCGTGGTGTGCTGCACTCTATGTGGTCACAAAGAGTCAGACACGATTGAGCAACTGAACCGAACTGAATGATTCTACACATATATTTAATATTATAGGAAATTAAATAATTGAAGGGTAAGCTCTTTGACATACAATTTTGATATAATAATCTTTTTTTATTTGAATATTAAAAAGGTGGAGACACTGAGATGTATGTCTCATCAAGGGCTGTTGCAGGGGAAATATTGGACAGCATTCTAGGTCTGGATCTTATTCATCATAGTTAAATATGCTTCTGCTAGAAAAACATGCTACATCACTGTACATCTCTCCACAGCTAATACCCTTTAACTCTACTTCAGTTAACGACAAACGTACTTGGACTTAGGTTCTACTTTGACTGAAAACTTATATTGTAAGTTTACAATATAAACTTACTAGCTTACAAATAGTTGGAGGACATTAAAGCTGCTTGCTCAGATGACTAAGGCTTTACTGTTTGTAAAGCTTGGCTGAGGGAACATTCCCAGTGGTTTGAATTTTAAAACTATCGTTTTCTCCCCTTGGTTTTAGGTCTTACCCTATTGAACTATTAGGCTCAGTCTCACTCAGTCCTTGTGGAGTGTATTGATGAAAATACTGGAACTGGTTTGAAAACCAGTTCTCAAATATTTTCATGTTC
This sequence comes from Bos indicus, assembly GCF_029378745.1. Classification (NCBI taxonomy): domain Eukaryota; kingdom Metazoa; phylum Chordata; class Mammalia; order Artiodactyla; family Bovidae; genus Bos; species Bos indicus. The sequence goes on along the minus strand of NC_091766.1, from coordinate 8,847,442 downwards.
AGGTTGATATAAGATGATGACCAAGGAAACTTTTTTCATAGTAAAGAAACCTATTTAGTTTCCTCAGAACTCTTTTCATGAACTAGCTTTAGCATTCAATAAGATGATCTTATTTCCTGGATGATTTTTTTTTTTTTTTACTTATTTGCTCTACTATAATAAATACATTACCAATATGAAATGTTGGTTGCTTGCTAAGGTTAAATGTTATCTGGTCATAGTATTTGGTTTGCATGATAAATTACTGAATATATTTAATTTCATTGTTATTTCTGCTTATTTGACTATGCCAAAGCCTTTGACTGTGTGGATCACAATAAACTGTGGAAAACTCTGAAAGAGATGGGAATACCAGACCACCTGACCTTCCTCTTGAGAAATTTGTATGCAGGTCAGGAAGCAACAGTTAGAGCTGGACATGGAACAACAGACTGGTTCCAAATAGGAAAAGGAGTACGTTTAGGCTGTATGTTGTCACCCTGCTTATTTAACTTATATGCAGAGTACATCATGAGAAACGCTGGGCTGGAAGAAGCACAAGCTGGAATCAAAATTTCCAGGAGAAATATCAATAACCTCAGATATGCAGATGACACCACTCTTATGGCAGAAAGTGAAGAGGAACTAAAAAGCCTCTTGATGAAGGTGAAAATGGAGAGTGAAAAAGTTGGCTGAAAACTCAACATTCAGAAAACGAAGATCATGGCATCTGGTCCCATCACTTCATGGGAAATAAATGGGGAAACAGTGGAAATAGTGTCAGACTTTATTTTGGGGGGCTCCGAAATCACTACAGATGGTGACTGCAGCCATGAAATTAAAACACGCTTACTCCTTGCAAGAAAAGTTATGACCAACCTAGATAGCATATTCAAAAGCAGAGACATTACTTTGCCAACAAAGGTCCATCTAGTCAAGGCTATGGTTTTTCCTGTGGTCATGTATGGATGTGAGAGTTGGACTGTGAAGAAAGCTGAGCACCGAAGAATTGATGCTTTTGAACTGTGGTGTTGGAGAAGACCCCTGAGAGTCCCCTGGACTGCAAGAAGATCCAACCAGTCCATTCTGAAGGAGATCAGCCCTGGGATTTCTTTGGAAGAAATGATGCTAAAGCTGAAACTCTAGTACTTTGGCCACCCCATGCGAAGAGTTGACTTATTGGAAAAGACTGATGCTTGGAGGGATTGGGGGCAGAAGGAGAAGGGGACGACAGAGGATGAGATGGCTGGATAGCATCACTGACTGGATGTACGTGAATCTGAGTGAACTCCGGGAGTTGGTAATAGACAGGGAGGCCTGGCGTGCTGCGATTCATGGGGCCTCAAAGAGTCAGACAGGACTGAGCGACTGATCTGAACTGAACTGAACTGATTGCTATTTTCTTGGAGTTTTTAAAATAATATGAAAAGTAGAGATTAGTCTTTGGTTTTTCTTATAATGCTGCTATTGTAGAAGACTGTTCGTTTTTGGTATCATGATTAAAATAGTTTTAGAAAAGTCACCGGAACACATGTTTTCATGTGCCTTCAGATAATTTTTATGTATTTCAAACAGGTTTTGTGAGATTTCAAAATTAGCAATTTTGAAATCTTTTCTGGGAGGTAAAGTTGATTGATGACTCAATATCTTATTTAATGATTGTCCATTATACATTCTAATGAAGTGAGTAGAAAATACCATGTCATTAACATAGCTTATGGAAATTATGCACAGAGTCATGCCTTTTTAATTAGTGTATTGACACAATAATTTAAATAAAATAAATAACAGTATCAATTGATTATGTCATATAATTTAAATAAAATGAGTAATAATTTAAATAAATAACTATTTTATTATAAAGGCATTTAACAATTAAGTACAAATTAATTCAAATGCATCTGAGAAAACTAAGCCTGGGTGACCAGGGGCCAAGGTAGTGAAACAAATCTGATACTGTTTGGGTGCAAAATTAGTTGTTATGTGAAGCATTTCTAGCTAGTGGTTGCAACATAGGAGAAGATTATGGCATTAGGAGACCCCAAACTGAGAGACAAGAGAGAAGAGACCATTAGCAAAAGCATTGGTGATTTTTTTTCTCAGTGATAAAATAAATATATTTCATTACATTATTTTTGTCTTTCTTAGACTTTATTTTTTTCTCTTTTTTAAAAAATTAATTTATTTCTTTTTAATTGGAAGATACTTGCTTTACAATAGTGTGTTAGTTTCTGCTATATATAACGTGAATCAGCCATAGATATAAGTATCTTCCCTCTCTCTTGCACCTCTCTCACACCTCCCATCCCATCCCACACCTCTAGATTATCACAAAGTACATGATTTGAGCTCTCTGCATCATACAGTAAATTTCCACTGGCTATTCTAATTTACAGCGGGTAATGTATATGTTAATTCTACTGACTCTATTTGTCTCACCCTCTCCATCCCCTGATGAGTCCACAAGTCTCTTCTCTATGTCTATGTCTCCATTGCTGCCCTGCAAATGGGTTCATCAGTACCATCTTTCTAGATTCCATACATATGCATTAATATGTGTATTTGTCTTTCCCTTTCTGACTTCTTTCACTCTGTACAATAAGCTCTAGGTTTATCCACCTTATTAGACCTGAGTCAAATGTGTTCCTTTTTATGGCTGAGTACTATTCTATTCTGTATATGTACCACAACTTCTTTATCCAAAGAATACTCAACCCCCATGGCCTTCAGTTTCTCTGTCTGTGAGATGAACCTGTATCAAGGACGGCCTCAGAAGGGTGACAAGAGGATTAAATGGGATAAAATGGCAAAGCTTCTGCATAAGGAATGCAGGTGACAAGTCCTAAATAAATGTCAGCTGTTGTTACATACAAGAGTAATTTTTGTAATGTTCCAGCTTTTTATTCCCACATTATTAAGCCAATTTCTGTCCATATGCACTGTCCTCTGTGAGGTCTAAGTCATAAAGCTCAGTATCCCCCAGGAAGAAAGAGGATGTATAATGTGGAGCAGAATTTCTCAACCTTGGCACCATTGATGTTTGGTTTGGGTCATTCCTTGCTATAGGGGCTGTCTTGTACATTGTAGGATGTTTAGCCATATCCCTGGATATGGATGCCAGTAGCATCACCAGCCAAGTTACAAGCATCTTCATATACTCCATAAGGGGTCAAATCACCCCCACTGGAGAACCACAGGAATGTGTCTTCCAAACAGAAATAGAACATATGAAAATTTTCCATGTGCAAAATCCCCAGGGGAGTGAGGTAAAGCAGGGGTCCCCAAGCTCCAGGATCTAATGCCTGATGATCTGAGGTGGAGCTGATGTAATAATAATAGAAATAAAGTGCACAATAAACACAGTGTGCTTGAATCATCCCCAAACCATCCCCTCTCCCTCCGCCACCTTATGCATGCCTGTGTGCTGAGTCTTGTCTGACTTTGTGATGCTGTGGATGATAGCTCACCGGGCTCCTTGTCCATGGAATTCTCCAGGCAAGAATACTGGAATGTGTTGCCCTTTCCTTCTTCAGCAAAACATTTTTTACACATGATAAGAATGAACCATAAATCCCCGTACAAATAGAATAGCAGAATTCCAGATTTGACTCTATTTTGCATAACAGCCATAAGAAAGAAAGCAGACTGGATCAATTACAAGATTGATGACATTGAAAGCTAAAATCTATTACTCAAATGATACATGGGCAAAGAAGACACTTGGCCACATCATTTTTTAAGATTCTTTAAAAATTTATTTATTATCTTTGGCTGCACTGAACGTCCCTATTACACTCGGGTGTTCTATAGTTGTGGCAAGTGGTGGCTGTTTTTCATTGCATTGTTCAGGCTTCTCATTGCAGTGACATCTCTTGTTATGGAGCATGGGCTCTAGGGAGTGTAGGCTCAGTAGCTGTGGCTACAGTCATCCTAAAGGGTGGGCCCTAAGCCCCTATTTCCTAACACCATACACAAAGATAAACTCAAAATGGATTAAAGACCTAAATGTAAGACCAGAAAGTATAAAACTCTTAGAGGAAAACAGAGGCAAAACACTCGATGACAAATCAAAGCAAGATCCTCTATGACCCACCTCCTACAGTAATGGAAATAGAAACAAATTAAACACTTGGACCTAATCAAACATAAAATCTTTTGCACAGCAAAGGAAACTATAAGCAAGGGGGAAAGTCAACCTTTGGAATGAGAGAAAATAATAGCAAATGAAACAACTGATGAAGTATTAATCTCCAAAATATACAAGCAGCTCACACAACTCAATGCCAGAAAAACAAACAACCCAATCAAAAAGTGGGGAAAAGACCTAAACAGACATTTCTTCAAAGAAGACATATAGATGGCTCACAAAAACATGAAAAGATGCTCAACATTGCTCATTATTAGAGAAACACAAACCAAAACTACAATGAGATATCACCTCACACAAGTCAGAATGGCCATTATGAAAAAGTCTACAAACAATAAATGCTGGAGAGGGTGTGGGAACACTCTTGCACTGTTGGTGGGAATGTAAATTGATACAGCCACTATGGAAGATGATATTGAGATTCCTGTAAAGAGTAGGAATAAAACCACCATAAGACCCGGGAATACCATTCCTAGGCATATACCCTGAGGAAATAAAAACTGAAAGTGGAACATGTATCCCATCGTTAATTGCATCACTATTTACAGTAGCTAGAACATGGAGACAAGCTAGATGTCCATCGACATATGAATGGATAAAGAAGTTGTGGTACAAGTACACAGTAGAATGTTATTCAGCCATAAAAAGGAACACATTTGAGTTAGTTTTAATGAGATGCATGAACCTAGAGCCTATTAAACAGAGTTAAATAAGTCATAAAGAGAAAGATAAATATCGTATACTAATGCACATATATGGAATCTAGAAAAATGGTACTGAAGAGTATTTACAGGGAAGCAATGGAGAAACAGACATAGAGAACAGACTTATGGACATGGGAAATGGGGAGGAGAGAGTGACATGTATGAAGAGAGTAACATGGACACTTACATTACCATATGTAAAATAGATAGCCAATGAGAATTTGCTGTATGTCTCAGGAATCTCAAATAGGGGCTCTGTATCAACCTATTGTGGTGGAATGGGGAGGGAGATGGGAAGGAGGGAGGTTCAAATGGGAGGGAATATATGTATACCTATGGCTGATTCATGTTGAGGTTTGGCAGAAAACAGCAAAATTATGTAAAGCAATTATTCTTCAATTAAAAAATAAGTAAACTAAAAAAAAAATCCACAAACAACAAATACTGGGGAGAATATGGAGAGAAGGGAACCCTCCTACACTGTCAGTGGGAATGTAAAATGGTACAGTCACTATGGAGAACAGTATGGAGGTTCCTTAAAAAATTAAAAATGGTGCTACCATCAGTTCAGTTCAGTCGCTCAGTCGTGTCCTACTCTTTGTGACCCCATGAATCGCAGCAAGCCAGGCCTCCCTGTCCATCACCAACTCACGGAGTTCACTCAAACTCACGTCCATCGAGTCAGTGATGCCATCCAGACATCTCATCCTCTGTCATCCCCTTCTCCTCCTGCCCCCAATCCCTCCCAGCATCAGAGTCTTTTCCAATGAGTCAACTCTTTGCATGAGGTGGCCAAAGTACTGGAGTTTCAGCTTTAGCATCATTCCTTCTGAAGAACACCCAGGACTGATCTCCCTTAGGATGGACTTGTTGAATCTTTTTGCAGTCCAAGGGACTCTCAAGAGTCTTCTCCAACACCACAGTTCAAAAGCATCAATTCTTCGGCCCTCAGCTTTCTTCACAGTCCAACTCTCACATGACATACATGACTACTCGAAAAACCATAGCCTTGACTAGACGGACCTTTGTTGGCAATGTAATGCCTCTGTATGACCCTGCAATCCCACTCCTGGGCATATATCCAGAGAAAAACAATATGAAAGGATACATGCACTCCAATGTTCATTGCAGCACTGTTTATAATAGCCAAGACATGGAAGCAACCTAAATGTCCATCAACAGAGGAATGGATAAACAAGAAATGGTACATACATACATGGAATATTACTCAGCCATTAAAAAGAATGAAATAATGCTGCTTGCAGCAATATGGATGAACCTAGAGAGTGTCATACTGAGTGAAGTAAGTTGGACAGAGAAGGAGAAATATCGTATTGCATCTCTTATACATGGAATCTAAAAAGAATTGATACAAATGAACTTATTTACAAAAGAGAAAGAGATTCACAGACTTAGAAAGTGAACTTATGGTTGCCAGGGGGAAAGGATAGTAAGAGAGTTTGGGAAAGTCATGTACACACTGCCATATTCCAAATGGATAACCAACAAGGACTTAGTGTATAGCACATGAAACTCTGCTCAATGTTATATGCCAGCCTGGATGGGATGGGGGTTTGGAAGAATGGATATATTTATATGTAAAAGGCTGAGTTCCTTTGCTGTTCACCTGAAACAACCACAACATTGTTAATTGACTGTATCCCAAAACAAAATAAAAAAGTTTAAACTTTGCAAAAAAAATATATTTTTTAAGTTTCAGGTGTAGTCACATAGTGAGTCACAATTTTTAAAGATTATAGTTCATTTACTGTTAGCATAGAATATGGGCTATATCCCTTGTGCTCTACAGTATATCTTTGTGGCTTATCTTATGCATGGTAGTTTGTACCTCTTAATCTCTTGCCCCTGTCTTGCCCCTCTCCCTTCCCTCTTCCCACTGTTGGCCACTGGTTTGTTCCCTATGTCTCTGAGTCCAGACTTCCCTGGTGATCCAGTGGTTAAGACTCCGCACTTTCAGTGGAGAGGTCATGGGTTTAATCCATGGTAAGGGAAGTTCTACGTGCTGAGCAGTGCAGTCAAAAAAAGAAAAAAAAAATCTATGTCTGTGAGTCTGTTTCTTTTTTGTTATATTCACTAGTTTGCTTTATTTTTTAGATTTCACTTATAAAAGATATGTACACCTATGGCTGATTCATGTTGATGTTTGACAGAAAACAACAAAATTCTGTAAAGCAATTATCCTTCAATTAAAAAATAATTTAAAAAAAATAGAGATATATAGAAAACAAAGTCACTCTCTTGTGTATTATTTAAGATAGCCTATTCTCTCTGGACTAAAGAGGACCATCCAATGAACTTGACCCTAAAGTCAAGTTTTGACCCTGAAAAGCCACATATTCCCATAGAGTCTGCCTGAACAGCCAGCAAATCCCCTTCTCACACTATTTCTCTTGTTGTATTCCTGGAACCTTCTCCAGAATGCACCTTCAATGACAAGAACAGAAGTTGTGGCAAAATCATTGGCCTGGTTTTGTTGGTAGTCAGGTGCAACCCATATCCTTGATTATAATTCAAAGTTAAAATGTTTGACATTCACATGGTCTTGAAAAAATGTGCTATCATGCCCTTGATAGACAAAGAAATTCCATCTCAAATGTTGAAGAAGTGCTTGCGGAAAAAGATGATGGAGATCAGATCCTGGAGAGAAGAGCATTGTGACTAAGGTGCATGGGGAGGGGTAAGCATCTCTTGCATTCAAGATGTTCCCAAGGGAACAAAACTAGCAGAAGCTCCTTTCTAGTTTGACTTCCTCACTAGTGGGAATCAAATTACTCAGAGAACAGAATAACAATGGAACAATTAACTTAATAAGCACTAGTGAGAATTCAACCTCGGAAGCCACAGAAACAGTAAAAATGCCCCTTATTCCTCTCACTACAGTTCAACTGTCCCAGAAAGGAGGAAGTTCAGCGGTGCCCTTTCAGAGAATGGATGCCTGATGCCACCTCCTTGCACTTCACTGGAGCTGAGTTGAGGATCAGTCACCCAGGACTGAAAGGATCCAGGGAACTAGAGGCTCATTGAGGACATTAGAGTGTGTGCTGTGGGAAACAGGTATGTAGGCAATCAGAACTCTCAGAGTATTAACTTGCCACTCATTTGTGGCACAATGAGTATAACATTGGGTGTAATCATTGGGTGGCACAAATGAGTATAACACAATGGTAAATCTACACAGTTCAAGTCCTGAGTCTCTCAAAATCTCTCTTCGACTCAGGTTCCTTCCTCTCTTCTGAGACCCAAAAATGAGACCCATTTTTGAGAATCTCTCACCTTCCTAATGGAAACTGACCTTGTTTCAGCCCCCAGAATCTCTCCAGGTTTCTTATGCAACCATCTTCGTTGGTTTTTAGGAGTCAAGTGCTATTCTCCATCAGATTCTCCTGTTTTCATTTATCCATCATATCTTACTGATTTATTCACTCACTCAAACAAGAAGCATTCTCTGGGGTTCTTCCTAGTTAACACATGTCTACGTGCATGCATGCTTAGTTGGGTCTGACTCTTTGCGATCGCGTGGACCGTATGGATCATATGTGACCAGGCTCCTCTGTCCATAGAATTTTCCAGGCAAGAATACTGGAGCAGGTTGCCATTTCTTACACCAGGAGATCTTCCCAACCACCAGGGATTGAACCCGGGTCTCTTGTATCTGCTGCATTGGCAGGCAGACTCTTCACCACTGCACCTTACAAGCCCATTCAAACAGCTTTGTGATTCAAAAAGCTTACTGACTGTTTCTCTGTCTCAGTTTCCCCATCCGTGAAATGAGGATAATAAGAGTATTCACTTTGTAAGGTTAATATGAAAATTAAACTAAAGGAGATAATGCATGAGAAGTTTTTTAATTACTCCCATCTGTGAGCATCTATACTTGTTAATCATTATTATTGTATTATTGTTCGTATGTATTCATTTGTTAAATCAAAACAACAATGATCATGATAAAATGAGCTAAGGCATATAAAACTTAGCACAAATATGTGAAACGTGGAGGTCCTCAAGTAATTTGACTTATTTAGGAAATGTATCACTTTCATTTATTGTGTATTTGCAAGTTTCCAGCCCCTGTTCTAAGAGGCTTACATTTTTGTTAATATGTGAAATGACTGTGATCTATTTTCTGAGAGACTTAACTGCACATATGAAAACTGCAGGGCTTTTTTTTTTTCTCTTGCACCCACTTTTTATGTTAATTTTTATTTTTGAATAATTTTAGAGAAATTTTGGAGAAGGCAATGGCAACCCACTCCAGTACTCTTGCCTAGAAAATCCCATGGATGGAGGAGCCTGGTGGGCTGTAGTCCATGGGGTCCCTGAGTCAGACACGACTGAGCAACTTCACTTTCACTTTTCACTTTCATGCATTGTAGAAGGAAATGGCAACCCACGGCAGTGTTCTTGCCTGCAGAATCCCAGCGACGGGGGAGCCTGGTGGGCTGCCATCTATGGGGTCGCACAGAGTCGGACACAACTGAAGCGACTTAGCAGCAGCAGCAGCAGAGAAATTTTAAAGAAAAGTTACAAAGATAGTACAGAGAGCTGCCATAGTGATGAAAACGTTTTGAAACTAGATAGAAGCAATGGTTGCAAAACATTTGAATGCCACTGAATGTTACTTTAAGGTGACTATTGGTTTTTACTTTCTTTTTTTGGTATCAGTTGCCTTACTAAAATCATTTTTAGTCCAAAGAGGTTTCCTCCTCCAATAAAAAATATATTTAAAAAGAGGTTTTCCTTTGCAATTTTTTTATCTTCAGCCAATCTAACATCTTCAAAAAATAATTGCTTTTTTGATACTTAATATCTTTTGTATCTTTTTCTTTTTGTATTGCATTGGCTAGAACTTCCTGGGAATTGATAATAGTGATGATAAACTTTCTTTTCTTCTTTAATATTTAAAGGGAATTCTTCTATTGTTCCTGCCTTTAGGTCCCATGAAGGCATTTTTGGAAGTAAGCCTTGATGTTTGCTTAATTCATTCCTTAATTATTGATCTATTATCCTCCATCCTGAATCAACTTTGGAAACTTATATTTCACAGAAATAAATTAATTTCTTAGAGATTTTCTAATTTTAGCATGAAGTTTTAATTAATATTTTCTTGCAAAGTTGAGCATCTCCTTATATCTATGTTTATTTTTCTCATTCCTAATTTTTGGCATTTCTGTTCTCTTTCTTTCTTTTTATTTTATTCATCAAACTAATTTTGCTTGTATGTTTGCTTTTGCCAAAGAATTAGCTCTGGAATGTCTCAGTTCTAGAAATTTTCTGCTTTTTAATTCATTAGCTCTGCTTCTATCTTATTTTCCTGCTTTACTTAGGTTTGTCATGTGTAAATTTCATTAACAACATCTTCCAAATCTTCACGTGTTTATTTCTTGAGGATAGACTACACATGTGGTCATTTGTAGTTTTTTGAAATATGTAATAGAAGAAAATGAATGTAAAAATCAAGACTCATTTTATCACTCCAAGGTGATTCTTGTCCAATTTTGGTATTTCTTGTAGATCATTTTCCTTGGATACATGCAAGGAAACATAAAAGATCTGTATGTGGATTTAAGTTTTCCAGTCCAAAAAAACAGATCAATTATCATCTCAGAGAAGCATATGAAGTGCTATTTCTCTTTCTACTTGATGAAATTTTGTATTCTGAGTCTTTATTTTTCCCAATGGCTTCTTAATTACCTCCGTGAAAAGTGTATCTTATTTTACTTTCACATTCATGGATTAATATTATAAAAAAAAGTTCTCCAACCTTTATTACCCTTTTTACACTTGTTATAAATATTTAATATCTTATGCCTTTTCCCCAGCTAATATATTAATGTTTCTATGATTTATAATTAAGGCTTTATAGGTTAAGGATACTAATTTTTATTAGTCAAACACATTATCTTTTGCATTCCAACTTTTGGCATGGCACATTTTCTCATTAATAATATTTCAATTTATGGTCCAATTATTGATGTTTTCTCACCTTATTTTTATCAAATACTTTTTATTCAGAGAGAATATCTACTTTTAAAATTTATGAAATTTATTTTTTTTAATTTATATATATTCATATATAAGTTATATTACCTATGTATTTTATTTATTTTCTTCTGATAGTCTATATGGTCCCTTGCTCCACACTTAACATTTGAAATTCATTAGGAAGTATGGAGATAAGATTTAACATTATTTTTTCTAAATTATTAATCAATTGTGAAATACTTATTTATAACTCTAAAAGGCCCTCTAAGATATCTAAGAATAAAAACAAAAGTTCAGATGATAAAAATACATATAGATATATCCTCAATTATGATAAATATATTAAATAAAAACTATAGAATTATTTTCTTGAAAGAAAATAAGAATAGTAAGAGTTCCAACTCAATATAAATTTAAACAGTGTTTTGGAGTTTCATAGCAATTAGACCTAAAGACAAACAGACGTTGTAAAATAATATTATTTGGAAAAAGTAAATAAATAATAAAGAAAATCTTGAAATTAATAAGGAAATATAGAAAATGCCCATAACAGCTTAGAAATACAAAAAAAAAAAAAAAAATCTAAAGCTTTCCTAATATAAAGGCAATGTCAGAGATATAATGGCAGGGACTAAATGTCATTATTAATGACATTAAACCTAAAACATTAAAATACCATGTAGAAATCCTGCTGTTCGCAACACTTTGGATGAATCTGGAGGACATTATAACAAATGAAATAAGCCATATAGAAAAGAACAAATACTGTATGATGTATGATTCCACTCACATGAGGCATCTAGAATCATTATTTCATAGAAGTGGGGAATAGAATGCTGATTGTCAGTGGCTAGAAGGCCCTGAGGGAAACAGGGAATTCTTACTCAGTGTATAAAGTTTTTGTTATGCAAAATGAATAAACTCTAGAGATCTGGTATATAATGTGGTGGTGGTGGTGGTTTAGTCACTAAGTCGTGTCCAACTCTTGCAACCCATGGACTGTAGCCTGCCAGGTTCCTCTGTCCATGGAATTTTCCAGCAAGAATACTGTAGTGGATTGCCATTTCCTTCTCCAGGGATATAACATAGTAAATAAAGTTGATAATATGGTATCGTATTCTTTAAAATATGTTAGAAGGATAGATTCTAAGTATCCATACCACACAAAAGAATACAAGGACATTTTTCGAGGTGATGGGTATGTTTTTATGGGTTTCCCAGGTGATTCAGTGATAATCAACCTGCCAATGCAGGAGACACAAAATGCGGCTTGGATCTCTGGGTCTGGAAGATCCCCTGGAGCAGGAAGTGGCAACCCACTCCAGTATTCTTGCCTGGAGAATCCCATGGACAGAGGAGCCTGGCAGGCCACAGTCCATGGGGTCGCAAAGAGTCAAACATGTGACTGAGTGTACACACAGGTCAGATAAGCCTAAAAATGTGAATTTCTAATATTTCTAGGGGGTGCTGATGTTGTTGGTCAGAGATAATCACAATTTGAGAACTGCTGAACTCAAAGACAATTTTTGTAGGTATCAACAATAATCACAATTTGTCATCAAATGAAGTAAATCCTTAGCCAAAATGAATGACCTCATGATCTCCCTGGGTTTGGAGTAAGGACATTTCTGTCTCTCTAGGGAATATTTATTTGGGGTAAATTTTGTGTTCCTTTTTTCCTCCTTGTTGGCTAGCCCAGCATACTCATGGAAAGAGGAAATCAAACAGGAATCAGAAACTTTCTCCTCCTGGGATTCGCAGAGAACCCAGACCTGCAGCCTCTCCTCTTCGGGCTGTTTCTGTCCATGTACCTGGTCACATTCACTGGGAACCTGGCCATCATCCTAGCCGTCATCTCAGATTCCCACCTCCACACCCCCATGTACTTCTTCCTCTCCAACCTGTCCTTTGCAGACATTGCTTTCACCTCCACCACCATCCCAAAGATGCTGTGGAACATCCAGAAACAGAGTCAAATTATCACCTATGCAGGCTGCCTCAGCCAGGTATTTTTTTTCATTGTGTTTGGATGCCTGGACAATTTACTCTTGACTGTGATGGCCTATGACCGCTTTGTGGCCATCTGTCACCCCCTGCACTACATGGTCATCATGAACCCCCGGGTCTGTAGGCTTCTGGCTCTGGGGTCCTGGTGCCTTAGTGTCACAGGCTCCCTGCCTGAGACCTTGACTATCTTGAGGCTGTCTTTCTGCAGAAGCATGAAGATCCCACACTCTTTTTGTGATCTTCCTGAAGTCCTGAAGCTCGCCTGTTCTGATACCCTCATCAATAACACAGTGGTGTATTTTGTGACTATTATCCTAGGTGTTTTTCCTGTCTCTGGGATCCTCTTTTCTTACTCTAAGATTTTCTCCTCCATCCTGAGAATTTCATCAGTCAGGAGCAAATACAAAGCCTTTTCCACCTGTGGATCTCACTTCTCAGTGGTTTCCTTGTTCTATGGCACAGGCCTAGGGATCTACCTCAGTTCTGCAGTCACTTCATCCTCTATGACAAGTCTGGTGGCCTCGATGATGTACACCATTGTCACCCCCATGCTGAACCCCTTCATCTACAGTCTGAGGAACAGGGACATGAAGGGGGCCCTTGTGCGGCTCATTAGCAGGGCACCATCTCTCATTCACAGGGCCTTCAGAGGACTCTCATAAGTAACTGGGCACATAATAATGAGGACCAGACATCCTGGCTTCCTTCATTTAATTTTTTTATCTTTCCTAATACTCATTTTTTAAAGAAAAACTTTCATTGGCTTTCTTCACAGCCCTCTCTATTTTCCTTTATACTATATCTTTGGTTCCCTTTTTCAATTTGTAACCATATGAATTTTAAATTCATATGAATTGAATGTGATCTTTTCTGTTCACACTTAGTGATGATTTAAATTTCTTAAAAAATAAACTGAATCTCATGTTTTTAATATATATCCTCAAAATGATGGGATGTATACCTATTATGGAAATGTTGCCCTGCAAATTCATTTACAGAGATGTTTTCTGAGGTTGTGTGAATTAAGTGAACTGGAAGAAGTGTCTTTTTTCTGAATAACTTTCAGTCACATCAGACTTAATGATATTTATTTCATTGCTGATACGTGAATTCTGGAGCTGAACAGTTCAAAGCTAGCCGTCAAGTATTCCGGATCCTTCTGCTTTTCTGCTCTATCTCTAGTTTGACCATGGGGCTTCTACCCTCATGGTCACAAAATGGCTTCTGCCCTTCCAGCAATTGTAACTGCATCCCAGTAAGGTGGAATGGAGAAGTATAATATAGAAGATAGCCCTTCATCATTGACCACTTTAGTGTATTCTGTCTGGCTTCAAACTTTCATATCCGCATCCATTACCAAAGAAATTTCTCTAGTCTGCTCTACCCATGTTTAGAGAATCAATGTCCCAGAAATCACTCCTTAACCAAAGACCAACAGGAACTGGTGTATAAATCACTTGCCCATTGAGTGAAATAAGTCTGAAGCATACATATTTTACTGGCTCCCATCTTTCCCCAGCAGAAGTCCCAGTTGATAATGGTGATAATTGGCTTGATAAACACATCTTTCATGGTTGTTTCCTCTTGCCTGACTCATGGTTCTATTTCCTGGGACCACTAAAATCTTTGTCTTAACTAGACTGAGCTACATTTCCTGAACCACATAGTAACTTGATTGGCAATACCACAAAAGATATGCCTACTTGGAACCTGTGAATGTGACCTTTTTGGATAAAGCATCTTTGCCAATTTAATTAAGGGTTTTAAAATGAGATAATTATGGATTGCTTGGGTGTGCCCTAAATCCAATGACAGTTGTCCTTAGAAGACACAGGAGAGGGACTTCCTGCTGGTCCAGTAGTTAAGAATACACCTTGCAATGCAGGGGACTTGGGCTTGATCCCTGGCTGGAGAGCTAAGATTCCACAAAACTTGGAACAATGAAGGCCTGAGCCACAACTACTGAGTCTGTGTGCCACAGCTATAGACACCCTATGCCACAAGAAAGACCCCACAAGCCACAACTAAGACATGACACAGCTAAATAAATAAAAATAAACTTTAAAAATGTTTTATCCATGCACTGGGATGACCCAGAGGGATGGTACAGGGAGAGAGGTGGGAGGGGGGTTCAGGATGGGGAACACGTGTACAACCATGGCAAATTCATGTTTATGTATAGAAAAACCAATACAATATTGTAATTAACCTACAATTAAAATAAATAAATTTATATTAAAAAATAAAATTAAAAAAAGTTTTATCAAAAAAAAAAAAAAAAAAGATATGAGAGGAGACAAAACAAACAAGAGAAAGTCCCAGACATAAAGGCAGAAATTAGAGTGACATGGCCATAAGACAAGGAGCTCTTGGAACCACCAGAAGCTGTTAGAGGCAAGAATGGATTCTCTTCTACAGGACGGGTCTTCAAGCCCAGGACATGCACCAGTACCAGCCCATGGCCTGTTAGGAACTGAGCCACCCAGCAGGAGGTGAGTAGCAGGCCAGCAAGTGAAGCTTCATCTGTAGTTATAGCTGCTCCCAACTGCTTGCATTGCCACCTGAGTTCCACCTGCTGCTCAACAAACTCAACAAAAATAATGTGCTTGAAACATCCTGAAATCCCAGGTCTAGGGAAAATTGTCTTCCACAATTGTTCCAAAAAGGTTGGGGTGCATGCGTGCTAAGTTGATTCAGTCATGTCCAACCCTCTTTGCAACCCTATGCACCATAGCCCATCAGGCTCCTCTGTCCCTGCTGATATCTTGATTTGGGGTTTTTGGTCTCCAGAACTGTAAGAAAATAATTTCTTTTCCTATAAGGAACCTGTGTGTATGTATTCAGTTGCTTCAGGCATGTCCAATTCTTTGCAACCCCAAGGACTGCAACCCATCAGGCTCCTCTGTCCACGAAATTCTCCAGGCAAGAATACTGGAGTGGGTTGCCATGCCCTCCTCCAGGGCATCTTCCTAATCCAAGAATTGAACCAGAGTCTCCTGCATGGCAGGCAGATTGTTCACCACTGAGCCACAGGGGAAGCACTATAAGACACCCACATTGTGGTAATGTGTAACAGCAGCCATAGGGAACTAACACAGATTGTAAGGAAAATTCTTAGTGTACTTGGAGAAATCAGCTGTCATTTGTGGACACACACACACTGCTGAAGAACCGATGATTTGCTCACTAGAATGAAGCTGCCAGGGCTTTCCAGGGGGTGCTAGTGGTAAAGAACCTGCTTGCCAAGGCAGGAGACAGAAGAGACATAGGTTTGATCCCTGGATCAGGAAGATTTCCCCCAGAGGAAGGGACGGCAACCCACTCCAGTGTTCTTACCTGGGAAACCCCGTGGACTGAGAAGCCTGGCAGCCTACAGTCCATGGGGTCACAAAGAGTTGTACATGGCTGAAGCAACTTAGCACACACTCACATGAAGCTGCAGATGGACCTACAACTGTTCTACATTCCCAGAGACCCTCTTTGAATCTCTCCGCCTCTTGGGCCAAGTGTGAGCATTTATCTCCATGAGAAAGGGCTCTGGGTTCTTCAGGATCCCTCATCACTGAGGTCAGAAGCAACACAGGTGAACACAGGCTTTATTCCATCCCCATGAGTTTCCATCTCTTGCTTGTAGCTTCCAGCCTGCCTTTGATGACTCTCCAGTCCGTCTTCTCATCTCATAATAAGCCCAGAAAGCAGGTCGCATATTTTACAATAGATAACTTCAGAGGTCAGAGATAAATTTGTCTCATTCTGGCTGGCATGAAGGATTGAAATAATGAAAAGATTACCTAATCCAGTCCAAAATTCCCCCTCCACACACACACACAATGATTTATATTTCCAATATAGGGAAGGGGTAGGGAGTTTGGGATGGACATGTACACACTGCTATACATAAAATGGATAACCAACAAAGACCTACTGGGTTGGGAAGATCCCCTGGAGAAGGGAATGGCAACCCACTGAAGTATTCTTGTCTGGAGAATTCCATGGACAGAGGAGCCTAGCAGGCTGCACACCAGGAGGTCACAAAGAGTCAGACATGACTGAGCAACTAGCATTATATATATATGAATATATATATATGTGTGTGTCTGTGTGTGTGTGTGTGTGTGTATGTGTGTGCATGTTCGGTCACTCAGCCATGTATAAATTCAAATACCTGTACCTGAATTTAATATAAATTCAAGTCCCTGTATCTGTATTAAACACAGAACCAGTGTTTTGTTGCTGAAAGTGTGACCCTCGTACTCAGACCTGCATCAACACACAGCCCAGTAGCTTGTTAGAAGTGCAGGGTCCCAGGGCCCACTGAGGACCTATTCAATCAGAATTTGCACTTGAATTAGAATTCCTGCTGACTTGTAGGCACAAGGAGGAAAGGGAAGTGCTCCTGTAAAGGGTTTATCTCCAGTACTATGGCGACTCACTCCAGTATTCTTGCCTGGAGAATCCCATGGACAGAAGAGTCTGGCAGGTTACAGTCCATGGGGTCACAAAGAGTCAGAAATGATTGAGTGACTGAACACACAGGAGGCATAAAGTGCTTCCAGTAAAAGTAGAATTTATGTCCATGTATCTTATTAATAGTTTGAGTAGAGAATTAGTGTATTAGTGATGTAGGAATATAAAATATAGTCAGAGCATTTCTTTCTAATTTTTTTGGTGGAACATATTTGACCATATTTCATATTGATTAAAAACATACATACTGGGCTTCCCTGGGAGCTCAGTGGTAAAGAATCTGCCTTCCAGTGCAGGAGGCAAGGTTTTGATCCCTGGACTAGGGAGATCTCACTTGCCTTGAAGCAATTAAGCTTGTACATCACAAGTACTGAGCCTGTGCTCTAGAGCCCAGCAACAACAACTACGGAGGTCCTCACACCCTAGAGTCCATGTTCTGCAATAAGAGAGGCCACCGCAAAGAGAAGCCTATGCACTGCAAACAAGACTAAACCCTCCTCACCGCAACTAGAGAAAAACCCACTGAGCAGCAACAACCTAGCACCACCAAAAAAATAAATAAATATGCACACCAAAGAATGCTTGTAAATACATCCTTGCAACAGTATTTGTCGGAGATATACACTTCACAGTATCTTCTGTGGAAAAAAAAATTCAAATGTAAAGAGATGTGTGCTAATGAGCTTGTTGTTGTTTAGTTACTAGGTTGTGCCCAACTGTTTGTGACTGTAGCCCGCCAGGCTCTTCTGTCCATGGGATTTCCCAGGTAAGAATCCTAGAGTGGGTTGCCATTTTCTCCTCCAGGGGATCTTACGGACATGGGGATTGAACCAGTGTCTCCTGGATTGGCAGGCAGCTTCTATACCACTGAGCTGCTGGGGAAGTGCTAATGAGCTTACCTTGCAATTGCTACATTATCTCTGAGGCTGAATGTGTTGTGTAGATTTGTTAGCCATTTATTTTCTCTATCTTAAATTATGTGTGTGAGTCCTTTGCTTTTCTATATAGGATCAGAATAGGATTCCTATCTTTGATTACAACCTTTCAAACAAAGAACCGGAGATGTTTTTTAGTTGTTAAGATGTTGTCTCACTGTTAAATCATATCCAACTCTTGGCAACCCCTTGGAATGTAGCCCACCAGGCTGCTCTGTCCATGAGATTTTCCAAGCAAGAATACTTGAGTGAGTTGCCCTTTCCTCCTCCAGGGGATCTTCCCAGACCAGGGATTAGACCCATGTTTCCTGTATTGGCAGGTGGATTCTTTACAACTACACCACTAGTGCAGTCTTTGTTCCTACCTTTTGTCCCATTTTCCTTTTTTCCCCATTTTCCTTCTTACTCAATAATTTCTCACAGACCTGCCTCAAATCACAAGTCTAATGATGAATTCATTAGTTTTATGGCTGTACAACAGGTCATGTTGTGCCTGTACTACTAACACTTTGATGGTATTTCTTATTCTTTATCATTAAGTTGCTATTATACCAAAGGTACACAATACATTAAGATAGTGGAGTTCAAACTCTCATTCTAACCAAGGATGGTTTCATCCCCCAGGGATTTTTGTCTGTCACACATAGAAGGCTCCATAAGTCAGGGATGCTCTATATATCCTTCAATGCACAGGAGAGACGCCACCACAAAAATTACCTGGCTTAGAATGTCAGTGGTGCCAACACTGGAGGACTTTGAGTTAAAGTCTATCTGTATTTTGAAGGTTGATAGCTGTCTTCGTCCAAGGTCAGGGGCAGTGGCAGAGAGGAACTACCCCACGTCCGAGGTCAGGGGCTGCGGCCAAGAGAAGCAACTCCATGTCCAAGGAGTGGTGGCTGCACAGGTACAGAAGGGCCGAGAGGAGTTACTCCATGTTCAAGGTCAGGAGGGGTGGTAGTGAGGACCCCTTGTCCAAGGTAAGGAGCAGCGGCTGCACTTTGCTGGAGCAGCCATGAAGAGATACCCCAAGTCCAAGGTAAGAGAAACCCAAGTAAGATGGTAGGTGTTGTGAGGGGGCATCAGAGGGCAGACACACTGAAACCATGATCACAGAAAACTAGGCAATCTAATCACACTAGGACCATGGCCTTGTTGAATTCAATGAAACTAAGCCATGCCATGTGGGGCCACCCAAGACGGTGGAGAGGTCTGACAGAATGTGGTCCACTGGAGAAGGGAATGGCAAACCACTTCAGTATTCTTGCCTTGAGAACCCCATGAACAGTATGAAAAGGCAAAATGGTAGGATACTGAAAGAGGAACTCCCCAGGTTGGTAGGTGCCCAGTATGCTACTGGAGATCAGTGGAGAAATAACTCCAGAAAGAATGAAGGGATGGAGCCAAAGCAAAAATGATACCCAGCTGTGGATGTGACTGGTGATAGAAGCAAGGTCCCATGCTGTAAAGAGCAATATTATATAGGAACATGGAATGTTAGGTCCATGAATCAAGGCAAATTGGAAGGGGTCAAACAGGAGATGGCAAGAGTGAACATCGAAGGACTGATGCTAAAGCTGAAACTCCAATACTTTGGCCACCTCATGTAAAGAGTTGACCCATTGGAAAAGACTCTGACGCTGGGAGGGATTGGGGGCAGGAGAAGGGGACGACAGAGGATGAGATGGCTGGATGGCATAACTGACTCGATGGACGTGAGTTTGAGTGAACTCCCGGAGTTGGTGATGGACAAGGAGGCCTGGCGTGCTGCAATTCATTAGGTCGCAAAGAGTCGGACATGACTGAGTGACTGAACTGAACTGAACTGATAGCTGTCTTCAGATTTTTCCGTAAAATATTGTAACAGTTCACATTTCTGCCAGAAAAATCAGAGTCTCCTTTGCTCCTAGTCCAGAAGTCAGCCCACATTTGACCAGTCTTCAAGATATTTCCCAGGACCAAGGTAGGAAAGAGAGTTTTTTGTTGCTTTCTTAAACTATATATTGAGCTAGAGCAAAGATTTATATATTTGTTCACCTTTTTTATTTGCCTATTATTATTATGTATGGGCTTCCATGGTGGTTCAGTGTTAAGTTTGAATTCGCCTGCCAGTGCAGGAGATGTGGGTTCCATCCCTGGGTCGGGAAGATAGATTCCCTGCAGAAGGAAATGGCAACCCACTCCAGTATTCTTGCCTAAAAAATCCCATGGGCAGCAGAGCTTCGTGAGCTACAGTCCATGGGGTCATAAAGGAGTCAGACACGACTTAGCAGCTAAACAGCAAAAACAATAATTATTACTGTATACAATATTAACAACTAAACAACAAGAACACATGTTATATGCCCATTTTTCTACAGATATAAGCCTTTCGAATGACTCTTTAAAATGATTATTTTTCAGTTGATTTGTGAGGTGTATATTTGGCCTCAAATTTTCTTTTAAAATTTTTTTAGTTATATAGGACTATTGCCTTGTTTATGAGTCTCTTGCATTATTTAAGGTGATTTTGACACCTCCCTCTCCATTGATACTATATTGGCTTCCCAGGTGGTTCAGTTGGTAAAGAATCCACCTGCAATGTGGGAGACCTGGGTTCCATCCATGGGTTGGGAAGATTCCCTGTAGAAGGGAAAGGTTTCCCATTCCAGTATGCTGGCCTGGAGAATTTCGTGAAGTGTATAATCCATGGGGTTCGAAAGAGCTGGACACGACTGAGCAATTTTCAGTTGATATTATATATTTTCATGTCAAAGTGTTAATCTAAAATGTGTCGGTTATTCTTACACTGAGGACATAATCTCACTAATATTTGTAAGATGTTTGAGGTAAGTGAGAAGCCATTTTTTGAAAGATAAATGTTTGTGCCAGCTTTAGGAACAATTCAATCTTTGCAAATAAATTGAAATAAAACCTTGACATATACTAAATGTCCATACATAAGGAGACCTAAGCCCTGATTCATTCAACAATGTCCTCAGATGACTAATATGAAGCAAGTTAGTGAAAACGTTGAAATGATCTGTGTATCCAAGTTTTATGTGTGTGGACTTTTGATCTTTTGGGCAAGAATCAGACATAGGGCTAGAGTGTGTCCTTAGGACTCATCATAAAAAGATCAAAATCCAAGAATAACAGCAAAAAAAAGATGTCACATCTGAAAAGGGAGAAAGAGGCTTGCTCCTCTGCTTTCATATAAAAACATTTAGTCAAATGAAAATGAAATAAGCACAGGAAAAACAAGTTTTGCTGCCTGATATTAAAAATGGCCAATGTTCAATTCCTATCTACTGTATTTTGCAAGCATCCTTTTGTAAAGTGTAACTTTGTTCCCTTTGCTCATTTTTCTCTGGGGTCATAAAACCCATAAATATTTAGACCATAACATATTGCTATTTTGGATAAATTCATTTTTTCTCTTTAATTATTTCTGCTGGGCATCAAGGGAATATAAAACCAAAGAAAGTTTCTTACCACAGTCTCTCAGGAACCGTTTGAGTTTATTAGATCTGTAATAGACATGTCCATTCTCTCTCTCTCTCTCTCTCTCTCTCTCTCTCTCTCTCTCTCTCTCTCGTATATAGAGATATATATTGTTGTTGCTGTTGTTCAGTCTCTAAGTCATATCTGATGCTTTGTGAAGCAGCAGTTTCAGAATCACCTTGTTCCTCAACATCCTCTGACATCTTCTCTCCTCACTTTCCCTCCTTCTCATTTCCCTCACCACACTGGCTTTCTTTTTTTCAACTAGAACATCTTAAAAAAGCACCTTCCCCAGGGCCTTTGCACTGGCTGTTCACCCTGCCAGGCACACACTTCTGATAAGCCCATGACTCCTGCTCTCTCTTCCATGAGGTCTCTGTTCAAATGTCACCTTATTTGCTGTCTTACCTGAAGACCCATAAAAATAGCATCCCTTCTTTTCTCTTCCCTTTATACTTGCTTTCATTTTATTCATACTATGTGTCACCATATGACATGCTATATATATTTTATTTGCTATATTAATTCTCCATGACTGGATTTTAGGAGATTTTGAATACCAAAACACTGTACTCATTGTATGAACAAAATATTGACATTAATTTCCTAATTGCAAAATATATAAGGTAGCATTTCAACAATGTGAGTAATGTTCACTTGCATGAAAATTAGTCATGTTTTTTCCCTTTACTTGTAGTCACTTCTACCACATGGCACAGAGGATCATCACAGGTGTTTCAGAATTTCTTCTTCTGGGATTCTCAGAGGAACCAGAAATGCAGCCCTTCATATCTGGGCTTTTCCTCTGCATGATCAATGTGTTTGGAAATCTGCTCATCCAACCGGCTGTCATCTCAGACTAGCACCTCCACAACCCCATGTACTTCTTCCTCTCCAACTTTTCCTTCATAGACGTCTGCTTCACCTCCACTACCTCCAGAGATGCTGTGGAACATCCAGACACAGAGCCAAGTTATGACCTATGAAGTCTGCATCACCCAGATGTTTTTTTTTTTTTTTTTTTTTTTTTTACATTATTTGCAGGGTTGGATGACTTCTGACTGAGAAGGCCTATGACAACTTTGTGGCCATCTGCCACCCCCTGCACTTCACAGTCATCAGGAATCCCCAAATCTGTGGAATTCTGGTTCTGGTTAGCTGGGCCGTCAGTGTCCTTCATTCACTGTTACAAACCTTAATGGTGTTGAGACTGTCCTTCTGTAGACAGCTGGAAAACCCTATTTCTGTTAACTCAACCAGATGGTCCAACTTGCCTGTTCTGACAACTTTCTTTATGACACACTGATATACTTTGCAGCTGGGCTGCTGGCTGGTGCTCCCCTGTCTGGGACATTTTATTCTAAGATAGTTTCCTCCATATGTGGAATCTCGTCAGCTCAGGGAAAGCTTAAAGCATTTTCCACCTGTGTGTCTCACCTCTCACTTGTCTCCTTGTTTTATTGTATGAGCTTAGGAGTGTGCCTTAGCTCTTCAGCTACCCAGAGCTCACACTCAAGTGAAATTGCCTCAGTGATGTACACTGTGGTCACACCAATGCTGAACCCCTTCATCTACAGTCTCAGGAACAAAGACATAAAAATGGCTCTGAAAGCATTCTTTAGGATGACAACTATTAAAATGCCAATTGCTCCAAGCTGAAGAAGGGAGCATGAATGAAATGTTTAAAACCTCACAGGGAGAAGCTACCATTTTTTATCAGATTCCGGAAGTAAAAGTTGCTCCTTCCATTTGTTTCTTGGAGTTTCCATTTCTTTGACTTCACCTCCTTCACAAATTCATATAACTCACTTGATTAAGCTTAGTGATTTCCCTCTTATCCAAGAGTTGTTTATGTTGTGGTTTCCCTCTCTCTCAAATTTGTTTTGAAATTTGGACCTGAACAACATGGGAATTACTGTTTATCATGCAAGTTGAGAGAATTCTTAAAAACAGTGTGTTCTCAAATAATATTTAAAGTATTAAATGCTTTTCTTTCATTTTAATAAAGAATAGTCAGGAGTTGTATTGATCATACGGGGGTGGGGTGGGGGAACTACTCAAGACATTCATGACTATTTATGTGTTTATAACAAGGAAAATCTCAGACCATTGATTTCATGTTTGCATACATCATTCCTTTATCTATCACCACCTTAGCTGCTCTTCCTGATATTCTGAACTTTAACATACACTACATCTTGTTAGTTGTCACTCTATTTGCCTCTTTTGGATTCCATTCCCTTATTCAGCTTTATTTCCATAATACCTATTTTGTTTGTTCATGCTTACACGCTCAGTACTGTCTCTTTGCAATCCTTTGGACTGTAGCCGGCCAGACCCCTCTGTCCATGGGATTCTCCACGCAAGAATACAGGAGTGGCGGGTGGGGGAGGGGGGCGGCCCTAGGATGGTGGAGGAATAGGACAGGAAGACCACTTTCTCCCCCACAAATTCCTCAAAAGAACATTTGAACGCTGAGTAAATTCCACAAAACAGCTTCTGAATGCTGGCAGAGGACATCAGGCATCCAGAAAAGCAGCCCATTGTCTTCAAAAGGAGGTAGGAAAAAATACAAAAGATAAAAAGAGAGACAAAAGAGGTAGGGACAGAGATCCATCCTGGGAAGGGAGACTTAAAAAAGAGAGAAATTTCCAAACACCAGGAAACACTCTCACTGGCGAGTCTGTGGTGAGCCTTGGAACCTCAGAGGGCAACATAACCAGGAGGAAAAATAAATAAATAATTAAACCCCACAGATTACGTGCCCAACGGTAACTCCCCCAGTGGAGAAGCAGGGCAGATGCCCGCATCCACCACTAGCAAGTGGGGGCTGGGCAGGGAGGTGCAGGCTGCATTGTTTAGAGTAAGGACCGTGCCTGAATGCCCCGAGGGCAATCTGAGGGAACTAACTTGGGATAGCAAATCAGACTGTGGGATAGCTACCACGTGAAAAGCCCTAACATAAGACACCGCCAGGCCCGCTCACAAAACAAAGGACTGAGAAGAGCTAGCCGGCTGCGGACCAGCCCATACCCCACCAGAAACAGGCAGGCGAGGGGAACCACAGCCAGAAGGGGGCAATCATGGCCCCAGAGAGGCATCCTCTACCAAACTGCAAACAAGCTTCATTGCTAACCAAGACTTCTTGGGATTCTGTACGGTCAACATCTGCCTAAGATGCGCCTGTTGTACACCCAGAAAACCAAGCAGCAGGGACATGGGAGGCAATAAGTTGCAGTGACCGCCCTCGCCAAACACCCGGTCACCTGAGCTGCTTGGACCTGGGAAGGGCACAAAATGAAGGCCCAACTGAGTCTGCACCTCTGAGGACTACCTGAGTACGTGAACTTGAGCGGCTTAGACCTGGGAAGTGCATACAACCCAGGACCAGCCTCACAGTGTCTTGGCCACACTGGGTTTGCCCGTGCTCACAGCGTGTGTGCTTTCCCTGTCTACACTGCTTAGGCTCTATGTTGCTCTTCGGGAACTGTCTAAGGCTGGCCCTGGAAGAGATAGGGAATCTACCTGATAAAGAATTCTGAATAATGATAGTGAAAATGATCCAAAATCTTGAAAACAAAATGTATAGAACAGTCTTATGGACTCTGTGGGAGAGGGAGAGGGTGGGAAGATTTGGGAGAATGGCGTTGAAACATGTAAAATATCGTGTGGGAAACGAGTTGCCAGTCCAGGTTCGATGCACGATGCTGGATGCTTGGGGCTGGTGCACTGGGACGGCCCAGGGGGATGGTATGGGGAGGGAGGAGGGAGGAGGGTTCGGGATGGGGAACACATGTATACCTGTGGCGGATTCATTTTGATATTTGGCAAAACTAATACAATTATGTAAAGTTTAAAAATAAAATAAAATTAGAAAAAATAAATAAATAAATAATTTGAGGATCAAAAAAAAAAAAAAAAATGTAGTTAGAGATAAATAGCCTGGAGACAAGGATTGAGAACATGCAAGAAAGGTTTAACAAGGACATAGAAGAAATAAAAAAGAGTCAATATATAATGAATAATCCAATAAATGAGATAAAAAACACTCTGGAGGGAACCAACCAAAGAATAACGGAGGCAGAAGATATGACAAGTGAGGTAGAAGATAGAATGGTAGAAATAAATAAATCAGAGAGGAAAAATGAAAAATGAATTAAAAGAAATGAGGACAATCTCAGAGACCTCTGGGACAATGTTAAATGCCCCAACATTTGAATCATAGGAGTCCTAGAAGAAGAAGACAGAAGGAAAGACCACAAGAAAATACTTGAGCAGATAATCATTGAAAATTTCCCTAAAATGGGGGAGGAAATAATCACCCAAGTCCAAGAAACCCAGAGAGTCACAAACAGGATAAACCCAAGGCAAAACACCCGAAGACACATATTAATCAAATTAACAAAGATCAAACACAAAGAACAAATATTAAAAGCAGCAAGGGAAAAACAACAAATAACACACAAGAGGATTCCCATAAGGATAACAGCTGATCTTTCAATAGAAACTCTTCAGGCCAGGAGGGAATGGCAGGACATACTTAAAGTGATGAAAGAAAATAACCTACAGCCCAGATTACTGTACCCAGCAAGGGTCTCATTCAAATATAAAGGAGAAATCACAAGCTTTACAGACAAGCAAAAGCTGAGAGAATTCAAGACCAACAAACCGGCTCTCCAACAAATTCTAAAAGATCTTCCCTAGATAGGAAACACAGAAAGGGTATATAAACTTGAGCCCAAAACAATAAAGTAAATGGCAATGGGATCATACTTATCAATAATTACCTTAAATGTAAATGGGTTGAATGCCCCAACCAAAAGACAAAGACTGGCTGAATGGATACAAAAACAAGACCCCTATATATGTTGTCTACAAGAGATCCACCTCAAAACAAAGGACACATACAGACTGAAAGTGAAGGGCTAGAAAAAGATATTCCATGCAAATAGAGACCAAAAGAAAGCAGGAGTAGCAATACTCATATAGGATAAAATAGACTTTAAAACAAAGGCTGTGAAAAGAGACAAAGAAGGACACTACATAATGATCAAAGGATCAATCAAGAAGAAGATATGACAATTATAAACCATATGCACCCAACATTGGGGCACCCCAATCTGTAAGACAAATGCTAACAAGTATGAAATGGGAAATTAACAATAACACAATAATAGTGGGAGAATTTATACCCCACTCACATGTATGGATAGATCAACTAAACAGAAAATTATCAAGGAAACACAAACTTTAAATGATACAATAGACCAGTTAGACTTAATTGATATCTATAGGACATTTCACCCCAAAACAACGAATTTCACCTTTTTCTCAAGCGCACACGGAAGCTTCTCCAGGATAGATCACATCCTGGGCCAAAAATCTGCTGCTGCTGCTGCTAAGTCACTTCAGTCGTGTCGGACTCTTTGTGACCCCATGGGCTGCAGCATGCCAGACTTCCCTGTCCAGCCCTTATATATACATAAATCAGCTAAATAGCAAATAGCCAGTCTATGGGGGTAAAACACACACACACACACACACACACACACAGAAAAAAACATAACAATTCGTTGTTTGAAAGATTGAAAGTAACAACAGAAAAATTCTCCTATCTGCCTATACTAAAGCAAAAAATTCACACAGATAATTTGAAATAAAGTAAATGACTAATAAATCCACATACATATTCATCCTCTCAGATAATGAGATAGTTTCAAGGTAAGCACATCTGTATCACCCTTTACACTTCTTAATTTTTTTCTTTTTCTTTTTCACAGAAAATAATGTGAAAAATGTCTCACACCTGCTGTTGCAAATATATATTTGCAAGCACTTCTTGGCGTGAAATGTTCTCACCATTACAGAAACATTATGGAAATATGCTCCATTTTAAAAATTAAAAAGAAATGTTTTCACTTCATTTTATAGCCCTCCAACTAATACCCTATCTCTCTATTCCAAGTAATTAAGATATTTGGGCAAACATTCTACTCTTACTGGAAGGAATTTATGTGTCTCCCCCATTTTCTAATGGGGCTTCCATTCTTAACACTTAATGGACATCACATAGCATCGTCTTCCTGAATTCTATGTTCACTACTCTTTTTAGCATCATTAAAATACATTGATATTTTAATCAAGCAAGAAAACAACGACATTTCCAGTTTTTTAAGGAAACTCCACACTGTTCTCCATAGCAGCTGTACTAGATTGCATTCCCACCAACAGTGTAAAAGGGTTCCCTTTTCTCCACACCCTCTCCAGCATTTATTGCTTGTAGACTTTTGGATAGCAGCCATTCTAATTGGTGTGAAATGGTACCTCATAGTGGTCTTGATTTGCATTTCTCTGATAATGAGTGATGTTGAGCATCTTTTCATGTGTTTGTTAGCCATCTGTATGTCTTCTTTGGAGAAATGTCTATTTAGTTCTTTGGCCCATTTTTTGACTGGGTCATTTATTTTTCTGGAATTGAGCTGTAGGTGTTCCTTGTATATTTTTGAGACTAGTTGTTTGTCAGTTGCTTCATTTGCTATTATTTTCTCGCATTCTGAAGGCTGTCTTTTCACCTTGCTGATAGTTTCCTTTGTTGTGCAGAAGCTTTTGAGTTTAATTAGGTCCCATTTGTTTATTTTTGCTTTTATTTCCAATATTGTGCGAGGTGGGTCATAGAGGATCCTGCTGTGATGTATGTCGGAGAGTGTTTTGCCTATGTTATCCTCTAGGAGTTTTATAGTTTCTGGTCTTAAGTTTAGATCTTTAATCCATTTTGAGTTTATTTCTGTGTATGGTGTTAGTGTTTTGGTTTCAGTCTTTTACAAGTGGTTGACCAGTTTTCCCAGTACCAATCCCACTGCTGGGCATACACACTGAGGAAACCAGAATTGAAAGAGACACGTGGTCCACAATGTTCATTGCAGCACTGTTTATAATAGCCAGGACATGGAAGCAACCTAGATGTCCATCAGCAGATGAATGGATAAGAAAACTACGGTACATATACACAATGGAATATTACTCAGCCATTAAAAAAATACATTTGAATCAGTTCTGATGAGGTGGATGAAACTGGAGGCTATTATACAGAGTGAAGTAAGCCAGAAAGAAAAACACCAATACAGTGTACTAACGCATATATATGGAATTTAGAAAGATGGTAACAATAACCCTGTATACAAGACAGCAGAAGAGACACTGAGGTATAGAACAGTCTTTTGGACTCTGTGGGAGAGGGAGAGGGTGGGATGATTTGGGAGAATGGCATTGAAGCATGTATAATATCATATATGAAACGAGTCACCAGTCCAGGTTCGATGCACGATACTGGATGCTTGGGGCTGGTGCACTGGGACGACCCAGAGGGATGGTATGGGGAGGGAGGAGGGAGGAGGGTTCAGGATGGGGAACACATGTATACCTGTGGTGGATTCATTTTGATATATGACAAAACCAATACACTATTGTAAAGTTAAATAATTAAATAAAATTTAAAAAAAAATAAAAAAGAAAGAAAACAACCACAATGGTCTCTGGGATACACTGAGATAAACATTTTCTCAGGTAAATGTTCTTGGGTTTCATTCTATTTGTCAATCTTCTGCAGTGTGTTTTGGGCTTTTGAACTCACCTGCATGGGAACATTGAGAGGAAGGACCTCGTGTGGAAGTCTGAAACCCTTCCTGGATGGTTGGTGATGGAGACTGAAGCTCTGTCCCCAGACAAGTCAGCAGGAAAGGGCCACGCATTAGTCTTTCACCAGACTTAGGACTCTAAAAGCAACAACTTGTCTCATCCATGCCCAGGTTGTACAAGTTCAGGGATACAGCAGAGGAGATATTCACAGTTCTCATTATGTATATTCCCCTCTGGTTATTAATACAATGACCTGTAAGCACATGAAATTCCTGAGGGAGTTGGTCTGGACAGAAAGGATGTTTTTCCCTATTGATAGTCTGTTCTCAGGACACCAGGTAATAAAGCCAGAAGAACTAAATTTGTATTAATATTTCTCTATTCACTCTCTTGCCCTCCAGCTATCTAAATCTCCCAGCACTTTATCCCAATCCTGAGCTTAAGTTTTCTCTAGCCTGTGAGACTCAGGTAACTGTCTTGACTAGGTCCCTTGGTTCAATAAAGTATTGACCTATAATGGGGACATAGCTCATGAAATCCTTAGAAAAGCTTTTTTACCCTTTCTGAGAGGGACAAGTGTGTTCCTTTAACGTTAAACATTGGGCAGTTCAATCCATGGCTTCCTGACACTTTTGCTAAAACCTTTAGGAATTCCATATTACATCTGAAGTTAAGAGCTACCAATTAGCCCTTGATTTAAAAAGGTTTGTAAGTTGTGAGATATATTTAGATACTGCCAAACACCATAACCTACCTCAACAGATTACAGAGATTATCAGATTTAATTTTTAGAGAAGCTTCTTCTGTGAGGTAGTACTACTATAACTCCATCCTCCATTTCAGGAATGAGGTTCAGAGTTATTTCACATTATGCTAAAAATTACAAACCTGTTTTGGGATGGAGTCTTGACTGGAATTTTATCAGGATGTTTCCAGTTCTGTAACTCTGGTTTATGGTTCCCAGTCAGAGAACTGGGTTTTGATCCTGGAGATATGTGGCAATGTCAAAGAAGATGCTGCTAAACACCCACAATACCCAGGACTCAACACAGATAATTGTCCTGCAAAACTGTTAACAGCTAGAATGTTATAAACACACTTTAAACCAGCACTGCTCCAAGTTTCTAGCTTCCCAGGTGGCTCAGTGGTTAAGAACCTGTCTATCAATGCAGGGTATGTGGATTCGATCCCTGAGTCAGGAGATCCCCTGGAGAAGGAAATGGTAACCCACTCTAGAATTCTTGCCTGGGAAATCTGGACAGAGGAGTCTGGAGGGCTACAGTCCATGAAGTCTCAAAGAGTCGAACACAACTGAGTGACTAGCACACATACACAGCTCCAAGTGTATTGTGCATACAAGTCACTGAGGATTCTAATTCAATTATAAATTCCAGCTAAGTAGGTGTTCAGTGGGCCCAAGGGCCTGTCATTTTTAACAGCTACCAGGAGGTGTGATGCTGCAGGTCCTGGTCTGTGGGTCACACTTTGAGTAACAAGGCTATAACTGTGTGTAAGTCATAGGTAAGTTTAGGTGTTCTGTACCAAAAGAAAATCCACTTTTGTATGTAATTTTTAAAGCAAAAGGTTTTACTCCCTGCAGAGGTTGTAGTAAAATCTGTTTTTGATTCTTCATATAAAGATTCTTGTTGTTGTTTCTTCAGTCCCTAAGTCATATCCATCTCTTTGCCACCCCATGAGCTGCAGCATGCCAGGATTCCCTGTCCTTCACTATCTCCCAGAGTTTGCTCTTGAATTGTATCAAATCACATACATCAAGAAAATACTTTGTAATAATAGCAGAATAAATGCCTCAAAAATATGTCCACATCCTAATCCTAAGAACTTTTAATATACATACATAAAGGCAAATTGTTGCAGAAGTTAATAGAAGTAGCCTTGTTCAGGTTTCAGAGGCTGTAATAGGCCTTTGACTGAACAGAGACCCTGAAAGGAGTTACATGCCAAACTGCTGACCAACAGAAAGATGTGTGTGCTCCATCATGTCCGACTTTGTCACCCAATGGATGGTAGCCGATTGGGCTCCTCTGTCCATGGGATTTTCCAGGCAAGAATACTGGAGTGGATTGCCATTTCCTCCACCAGGGGATCTTCCCAACATGGGGATTGAACCTGCAACTCCTGCATTGGCAGGTTGATTCTTTGCCACTGAGCCCCTTGGGAAGCCCCATGAATTACCTCGGTTTGTATAAAGTCATTACAATGGACTTCTGAATGTGGAGGAAAGAGGAAGAAAAATTGGAGTCAGAGATTTGAGGATGCTACCCTGCTGGCTTTGAAGATAAGGAAGGACCAAGAGACAAGGAATGAAGGTATCCCTAGAAAGTAATCTAGGAAGGCAAGACCTTCTTCCCTGGAGTATCCACATGGATCCCAGATTTCCCAGACATCCTGTATTCAGCTCAATAAATGAGTTCTGACTTCTGACTTCTAGAACTTCACCTGTAAATGCAGGTACAAGTTTATAATTAGAGACATAGCTCAACAACAAGTGGAGGAGTGCCGGGGACCAGCCCCAGCTGATCCAGGGTATTCGAAGGAGAGACGGCGTAGGCGAAGATCAGGAAACAACTGCTTAATTAAATGTTAATTAAGGATATAAAGAGTAATAGAATGAGGATAGCTCAGTGAGGAAATTCAGTGGAGAAAAGAGGCTGAAATAAGGATAGCTCAGTGAGGAAATTCAGTGTAGAAAAGAGGCTGAATAATTCAGCCAGAAGGTAAGAGAAAGAACGACATGGTGAGACCAAGTTTCGGTGAACAAGGCCCGCACTTTATTTTCCAAAGTAGTTTTTATACCTTAAGTTATGCATAAAGGATAATGGGGGAAGGGGTAGAGTCATGCAGCAAGCCAGGCTTTCTTCCTGCAAACTTATCATATGCAAAAGCTTAGGTGATTTGCATCATCTTCTGGCCCAGAGGCCTGTTAACATTTTAAGACCTTTTCTTCAAAAAACTTATTTTTCTCTAAAGGTGATTGGTCAGGAGCCACCCTCCAAAAGCATTAGATAAAGTTGCATTCCTACAGCGCAATGATGTGGTGGGCTATAACAAGAAAAAGAATTAACTCAAGGGTCCCAGGTTACAAACATTAAAGCTACTACTTACACCAATTATATTAATCAATACACTGCCAGGGACACAGCAGGTAAGGGATATGGAAACTTAGCAGCAAACATGGGCCCAACAAGTGAAAATCCCTTCACCAATACAATTTCTAATCAATCTTTTAATTACTCAAAAGAATCTGTGTTTAGACAGTTTAGAACATCTCCTGCCTCTCACAGTTGGGAGGCTCTGAACAATCACATGTGGCCGGAAAAACCTATTCAGGCAGGCTAGAGGATTTCCAAAGGAGTTTGTAGGTTAAACACTGTCACACCCAGGAATTATTAACTGGAACTGTAAGCTAACTCTTTTTTCAGAGAGGTAGTGGGGGACATCCCCCCGTAAAGTCAGAGGTGTAGGTGAAAGCACAAAGCAGAAAGTAGGCAGACTCTGGTTTTGGGGCTAGATGCTCGAGAATTTCCAGGGGGACTCCTGAAGCTCGATCCCACCTTTGCATATGCCGAGCCTCCTTCCTCATGACCTTTGTCATGGGCGGGGTTCCTCACACTGGCTCCCGGCAGTGATAGAATTCCAGTTGAGCTATTCCAGATCCTGAAAGATGATGCTGTGGAAAGTGCTGCACTCCATATGCAATATGCAATATGCACTCAATATGCAATATGCCGGCTCCCGGCAGAGGAGCACATAGAGAAATGCTTTTATAGTTAAGACAGAAGCAAGGCAGAGATGCACAGCTGGAGACAAAGTGGGTGGGGGTCCCCCCAGTGAGGAAGAGCATAGTTAAGTGGCAGTTAAGTGATTTATATGGCTCAGTTCTTTCTGGTCATCGTTTACCTTCAGCCAATTATTTGGTTTCTTTTTCCACACCTGACCTACCCTGGGACTCTCCCTTGGGAGCACCCACATCCCTCAGCCAAGATGGTTCTCAAAGCGAAGGCTTCTGAGAGGAGCAAGACTCTTAATGGCCTGGCATTATCCCCTGAGTTTTGACCCCCAAATAAACTTTCTGAGCATGTGCAGAGTCTCCCTTCCCCTAAAACCAGGGGTGGGGAGAGGGGGAGGGGGGAGTGAGATCCCTTAATCCTTTACTTTGTCCTGGCCATGTCTATACATTAAGAGGTTTACAAGAGGTGAAGACTGGCTATTTACCCTATTTACCCTGTTTTTGTTGTTACTTCCATTTCAGAGGTCAAACGAGGCCGATTGTAAATGCCTTAAACTGGAGCCCACCTATCTCTTGTCTCAGGAAATGCAAACAGGCCAGTTGTAAATATTTAACCTGAAGCCCATCTATGTCCTGCCTCATTTGACCCTATATGGTCTAACCCATACTGTCAAGGTGCTGTTGAAATAATATATTAGCAAAAGAGTGACGACATATACCAAAATAAGGTTATTAATTTCAAGTTTCATTATAATGTCTCCTTTCACCTTATTTCTTTCCCTTTTCACCTATACTCCTGTCTTGGCTTCATGCAGAAATGCCACTCTTCAAGGACCATTATCTTCTTGACTTTCTGTAACAATATGTAGATCCTAAACCCGTTGTCTTATTCTTTAACTACATATGGATATTGTTGCTTGGTTATTAAGATCTTTTCTTGAGTGGTCATTAGATTACAATATTTCCAAAACTCCCTTAAAATCCCCTCTCTATCTTTAACCCTCTAGTGATATTTCTAAACTATTTAATTATCCTGCTAAGTCGCTTCAGTCGTGTCAGACTCTGTGTGACCCCCTAGACGGCAGCCCACCAGGCTCCCCCGTCCCTGGGATTCTCTAGGCAAGAACACTGGAGTGGGTTGCCATTTCCTTCTCCAGTGCATGAAAATGAAAAGTGAAAATGAAAGTGAAGTCGCACAGTTGTGTCCGACTCTTTGCGACCCCATGGACTGCAGCCTACCAGGCTCCTCCGTCCATGGGATTTTCCAGGCAAGAGTACTGGAGTGGGGTGCCATTGCCTTCTCCTTTAATTATCCTACTTTAAAAATCCTACTCTATCCCTAACAAGTGTGCTTAATTGAGAGAATAAATACATAAATAACACACACATGTACATACTTCATAATATTGAATGTGTTCTTTTGATTACACAAGTACTTTTATAGTTTCAGATTTTCTCACAGCATCCTTCTTCACAAATTATGCTATTTTTTTTTCATATTACCTTTGCAAGTAAGGAAAGGGGGGCTGGGGAATCACATTTCTGAAAAATACATAACAAAACAGTAAAATTATCATATACCTTCTCAAGTTGTATAAAAATGGAAGCAGGCAGTACATACTCTAAACTGTTAAACGACTTTCTAAATTCTTCACCTGGTACACTTTAAATGAGTACAGTTTACTGCTTGTAATTTTGCTTTAATAAATTTCTTAGAATTTTAAAAATTCAATGTCCTTGCCAAGGCTGGATCTGGAGTAAATATAGCAAATGTCCCAGTCATGGCTGACTGGGATGGGAGGTCCTCTCTTCTAACTGACAAAAATTAAGGTTTCATATGTGTGAATTAAGGTAGTCAAATTAAGGTAATTCTCATTTAGTAAATTTATTTCCCCTTGCAAATTAGAAGCTTAACCTCCACATATGAAAGTTGTTCAGTGACAAATTCTTCAAGACAGAAGAGCAGTACAACCACACACAATATCGTGGATGAGCCTTTGAAATACAAGGTAGAGATTCATGCCGACTACAGACTCATGAGAAGCCCTGCAGAGATCAGAACTTCGCACTGTTCCATCTCGTTTGAAAAGAGAGATACTATATTAAACAATTTTATTTTAGGCAAGTTTGTATGCAGCAATAAGTAACTGATGAAATAATCAAACTGGATGAAACTGAGAGCAATAATAATAAAGTGATTCTATGTATTCTAGGACCTTGTTCTGAAGTTGAAGATAACATTCATAATCACTCAGTTGTTCACGTTTGTTTCATATAGCTCTTTGAAAACGGGACTCCAGTGAGGTCCCTTTGATGCCCCATGGTGAGGTTGGAAGGACATGGATGTTTGCACAACACCTGTGTCCACAAATCACATACCTGAAGAGAATCTGAGTTTTCTGTGTCATCCTTTAATAATGAGGATAATACTTAATGGATATTATTGACACTGTTCATTCTCTGACCCCATAGAGGCCTGACAAAACTGTGAATAGATGGTGATATTTTATTAAGAGAAATGGAAAGAATAATAACTACTGAAAGCACTACAAATTTCTAATCAAGAATAAAAAATAATTTAAAAATATATATATATATATCCCACCGGTCCTTCAACTTAAAAAATGTGCCTTTCAAACAGATACTCATAGTCCATATTTTAATGAATCTATGAATCACCTGAAAATATAGATTTAGCATAGTAATAAATGCATGATTTCATATTTTGCTTTGTCTTAACTAAAGTGAAGTCTAAGGTCATATTATATCAATCTATTTTTTCATATTTGTCTTTCAGTGTAGATTTAACTTGGAAACATGTAGTATATTATCAGTATTTGCCAGTAATGATGGAAGACACAGTGGACACCAGCTGTATAGCAGAGCAAGATCCTAATAAATAGAAAAAGATCCTATGATCAGTGATAACGACCAGTAATTTAAATTTTGTATTATCAAGAAGAGTAATCAGGACAGGCATATGCATAGAATGATGCTGAGAAAAATTAAAACTACGTTCTCAGTTTTCCTCTTTTATAAACTTATTAATAGTTGTGAATGCCAAAACTAGGGATCTTCCCCCATAGGGGTTGAATAATTCATAACTCTTCTTTTAGTCAAGCAAAAGAAAACAATGCTCACTCTAGCCTTACTATTTTATCTGAGGAGAAATTATTCTTAAGAGATCATGTAGTCCCTTGATATAAATGGGGATTTCCAATGTTTTATATCCAAAACTGGAAATATGGGAGAATAAGAAACTTAAAAGGGAGAAATATAGGATATCAGACATCACAAAGCATAAAAGTGAGTTACATAAATTGTACAAAGTTGAAATCAAAATAAAAATTTCAAGAAAACCAGAAGAGGCATCTTCTATTTCCACAATCTCACCAAACAATGGCAACACTGGGCTCAATGTTTGAGCTCTGCTACTACAGGTACTTCTTAAGATCAATGACAATAGGACCTTTAAAAATTACCTTTCCAAAGAGTTTTTTCAGACCCTTCTTTAAGTCTTTATTCCTCAGACTGTAGATGAAGGGGTTCAGCATGGGTGTGACCACAGTGTACATCACCGAGGCTGCTGCACTTGAGTGTGAGCTGCAAGTACCAGCCAAGCTAAGGTAAACACCTAAGCCTGTACATAAAATATCGAGACAACTAAAAGGTGTGATGCACAGCTGGAAAATGCTTTATACTTCCCCTGAGCAGATGAGATTCTATGTATGGAGGAAACTATCTTAAAGTAAGAGTAAACAATACATATAAGGGAACCACCAGCCAGGAACACAGCTTTAAAATACATCTCCAAATTATTGAGAAAGGTGTCAGAACAGGCAAGTTGGATCATCTGATTGAGTTCACAGAAAAAATGGGGAATTTCTAAGACTGTACAGAAGGACAGTCTCAACATCATTAAGCTTTCTAACAAGGAATTCAGGACACTGACGATCCAGGACACCAGCACCATCAGTCCACAGATCCGGGGGCTCATGATGACCGTGTAGTGCAGGGGGTGGCAGATGGCCACAAAGTGGTCATAGGCCATCACAGTCAGGAGGAAGACGTCCAATCCTATAAAGAGTGCAAAAAACTGCATCTGGATAATGCAGCCTTCATAGGTTATAACTTTACTCTGTGCCCAAATGTTCTTCAGCATCTTTGGGATGGTGGTGGAGGTGAAGCAGATGTCTACAAAGGACAGGTTGGAGAGGAAGAAGTACATGGGGGTGTGCAGGTGGGGGTCTGAGCTGACGGCCAGGATGATGAGCAGGTTTCCAAACATGGTGATCAGGTACATGGAGAGAAAAAGCCCAAATATGAGGGGCTGCAGTTCAGGTGACTCTGAAAATCCCATAAGAAGAAATTCTGAACTTGCTGTTTGGTTCCTTACTGTCTCACGGTGGGTATGATTACCTGGAAAGTGGTAAATATCATGACTGTTTTCATACAAACTGGCATTATTCACATTTTTTAAATGGGACCATATATCTTTTGCCATGAAGAAGTTAATTTCAGTATTTTATTCATGGATTTGAATCTTTTTAGGGATTTCCCTGTGCCATCTTTAATTAGCAAGTTTTTCCTCAAGATGTCATGTATTCAAGTTTTTAATGAGAAATTCTTTCACATATTTGAGGAATGTGTCTTGAATTGAGACAAAGACCAGGCACTGTACATGCAATAAATGCACTGTTCTGAAAAAGAAAAATTCCAAAATCCAGTTACGGAGAAGAGAAGCAAATAAAAAACAATATGAAGTGTGTCCAGTGGTTATTGATACTGTGAAGATAAAGCAGATGTAATAGAGAGCGTCAAAGAAAGATGCTATTTTTAAATACATGTTCAGGAAGAAACTTCGAACAAGGTGATATTTGAACAGATTTCAAGAAGGAGAGAGCCAGTGGCATGAGCGTAACTGGGAAAGTGTGTGCCTGGCAAGGGAAGAGCCAGTGCAAGGGCCTGGAAAGTCCTCATGTAAGATGGTCCAGTCCAGAAAAGGAAGCCACTCTAATGAGGGACATGAGCAGGAGGGTGAGAGAGGAGAGATGGTGTCAGAAGATGTAGAAAAATGAGATGGCCTTCCTGCTACTGCTGACACGTCAAGACACAGAGTCCCCGTATCAACATTATGTACTTTCAGCACTTATGAAATTCAATTTTAAAAGACTATATGAAACAAAACTGATAGACATCCAAAACCAATTCTATATATTTATACATACATGTGTGTATATGTATACACATATATATTTTAGTTATAATTTACTATCAGTGTGGGTCATGTTGCAGTGAACTGGGAAAAAAGAGGAGTGAGTTTTTCCTGTCTCTTTCCTGAGAATGAAGAAGACACAGATAACACTGAGCAGGCCTGAACATTCCCAGGCTTTACTTCAACTGTTCTTAATCTGTAGTATTTAACTGAGTTTGCTTTTCTGCCCCCAAAGTCTGCAGGAGCTACATTTTGCACCTACTATCCTTTTTTGCTGTTGTTGTTGTTCAGTGGCTAAGTCATGTCATACTCATGCCACCACATGGACAGCAGCACCGCAGGCTTCCCTGTCTAACCCTAACTCTAGCTCTGATTATCCTTTGACTCTATGCTAAATACATCCTTTACCTGGTGCTTACCTTTACAGCACTCTCCTCCTTTTAGTTCTTTCTACATATCAGGAAGAAAGTCACAGAGTCCCCTGACTGCCAGACTCAATTACTAGGTTACTGATGCCAGCCTATGACTCTTTTTGAAACAAGAGGAAGAAGACAAGATCCTTGCACATTTGTTCCTCATCACCAACCCCTGACTGTGAGCCTTCATCTTATATAAGCCTCTATGATCTCAGTGAGGGAGCAGTGAGCAGTGGCATGAAGCAAGATCTAAATTCCCTGCCCAGGAATTGAACCTGGGTAGCCCGGATGAGAACCAGGAATC
The DNA here is from genome assembly GCF_029378745.1 of Bos indicus. Classification (NCBI taxonomy): domain Eukaryota; kingdom Metazoa; phylum Chordata; class Mammalia; order Artiodactyla; family Bovidae; genus Bos; species Bos indicus. The sequence continues at coordinate 8,808,399 of NC_091766.1, read as the reverse complement.
CTAGTTACTGTCCACTAAAAAATATAATCACAGCCTGAAAGTAGAGAGTTATTTCATTTGGTGGGAATGTTAAGGACTCAGAGCCAGGGAGATAGAATCTCAGTAGCTCTGAGAAAACTGCTCCAAGGAGGCAGGAGGGGATGTCAGGCTATATACAAGTTTGCAACAAAGGGAGCAGGCAGTCTGAACATCAAAGATCAGATATCAAGTCAAGGAATTTACATTCTATGTATGAGAAGATGCAAGCCTCTGGGCTCACTGAATTCATTCCTTTCATATGCATCTCAGCTATCTGGGGCCAACCCTGTTTCCTTGCTCACCTTGCCTCTTGCATTCCCCCAGCTCCTCAGCAATCAACTTGCAGGTGGCAGCATCTGCTGGATCATAGCTTAGGGAGCTCACATTCACATTTGGAGGCCAGAAATCGCTGATGGCTGTGACTTGTCTTGTTTCTTGATATGGCAGGAGACATTTTCATTTCTCACCACCAAACCAGCAAGGGCTATAGGCTAGAGGCTGCTTTTCTCTGGATTTTTGCTCCCACTGAAAAGTGTGTTTATCACAGAGGCAGAAACTATAAATGCAGGTACAAAGTTTATTATTAGAGACACAGAACAACAAGTGGGAAAGCACATACAGTAATGGTTTGTTTAGTTGAGGTAGAAGCAAGGCAGAGATGCACACCCAGAGATAAAGAGTGTGGGCATTCACCCCTAGTGAGAGGGCTAATCACGTATATAGGCCAGTTCTTCTGGGTCTTCATTTTCCTTCAGGCCAATTGCCTGCTTTCTTTTTCCACACCTGACCTACCCTGGGTCCCTCCCCTGGGATGCAGGCTCACACACACCTCAGCCAAGATATATGTCGAAGTTAAGGCTTCTAGGAGGAACAAGACTCATTATTGTCTGGCATTATCCCTTGAGTTTTGACCCACAAGGAGCTCTTCTGAGCATGTGTAGTGTCTCCCTTGTCCCCAAAAGAGGGAGGAACAGAAATCCCTTAACCCTTTACTCAGACAGAGTTTTGCCTCCCTTTGTCCTTGCCATGATTATTTCCCTGAGATGTTTACAAGAGACAAAGACTGCCCATTTATGCTGTTTCTGTTGTTACTTCCATTTTGGGGCAAACAGGAGGCTAGTTGTAAATTCCTCAATTGGAGGTCACCTATCTCTTGTCTCAGGACATATAAATAGGAGGCTGGTTGTAAACATCTAACCTAGGGCCCTTCTGTCTCCTACATCACCTAGACTCCTCATGGAGAGAGGCACAGTTCTTGAGGCATTAGCCTGCTGTGTTCCCCCCTCTGCCAGCTGAGAATTAAAGCCACCTTTCTATTTCCTCCAAATTCTGTCTCTGTATATTTTATTCATTTTTGGTGGGCAAGAAAGCCAAGATTTTGGCTTGCAAAAGCCACTAATTCACTTATAGATTACCAAAATCTTGGGAATAAAATTAAATAAGAGAAAATCTTTTAAAATATTGAGAGGAAGTAGTATCTAAATAAGTTATCATTTCTTCTTACACAAAGGCCTGTGTGTGTGTGTGTGTGTGTGTGTGTGCGTGTGCTTAGTCTCTCATCCACTTAGTCTCTCTCAAAGCTGACTCTTTGAGACCCCATGGACTGTAACCCACCATGTTCCTCTGTTTATGGAAATCTCCAGGCAAGAATACTGGAGTGGGTTGCCATTCCCCTCTCCAGAGGATCTTCTCCACCCAGGAAACAAACCCAGGTCTGCTGCATTGCAGGCAGATTTTTTACTGGCTGAGCCACCTTGGAAGTTCCATTACACAGAGACAAAAGGAGTCAAATACACATATGGAAGACAAAGGTGATTTTCATCTAATGTAAAGATCATTGCCTTAACAAATAGTTATTTTGGGGCAACATTTAGAAATAGATCTAATCACCAAAGAAGGAAAGAAACAATTCGGAACAGTAGATATGAAAAGCAGTTGGATATATGCAGAGTGATTTAATAACACCAAGTATGCAAAAGAGGGGCTTCCTAGATGTCTCAGTGGTAAAGAATCTGCTTGCCAATGCAGGAGACTCAAGAGACATGGGCTCAATTTTGCACATACTTATATATATACATATTGATGTTTTCAAACTGTAGTGTTGGAGAAGAATCTTGAGAGTCCCTTGACTTGCAAAGAGAACAAACCAGTCCATCCTAAAGGAGATCAGTTCTGAATATTCATTGGAAGGACGGATGCTGAAGCTGAAGCTCCAATACTTTGGCCACCTGATGTGAAGAACTGACCCATTGGAAAAGACCCTGAATCAGGGAAAGATTGAAGGCAGGAGGAGAAGGGGACAACAGAGGATGAGATGGTTGAATGGCATCACCGACTTGATGGAGCAAGCTCCAGGAGTTGGTGATGGACAGGGAAGCCTGGAGGGCTGCAGTCTACAGGGTCACAAAGAGTCGGACAGTACTGAGCGGCTAAACTGAATTGATATATAAATATACATACAATAACTAAATGATAAAGAAAAAGTCAATTAAAAATTCCAATTCTTTGAGGATACAAACAAAAAAAGAAATAAAAAAAAATTTGAATTTGCTATAAAAGCAAAGGACTTAAGCAAGTAGAAAAACAGTCAAATAGAGAATGTAACTAGCAAAGTATTCTACAAATATATTCAGTCTTACAGATAGAGAAATGATTGCAAACGAAGGCAGTTAGCATTCCCATTTTCTTTTTTTTTTTAATTTATTTTATTTTTAAACTTTACGTAATTGTATTAGTTTTGCCAAATATCAAAATGAATCCACCACAGGTATACATGTGTTCCCCATCCTGAACCCTCCTCCCTCCTCCCTCCCCATACAATCCCTCTGGGTCATCCCAGTGCACTAGCCCCAAGCATCCAGTATCGTGCATCAAACCTGGACTGGCATCTCGTTTCATACATGATATTTTACATGTTTCAATGCCATTCTCCCAAATCTCCCCACCCTCTCCCTCTCCCACAGAGTCCATAAGACTGTTCTATACATCAGTGTCTCTTTTGCTGTCTCATACACAGGGTTATTGTTACCATCTTTCTAAATTCCATATATATGTGTTAGTATATTGTATTGGTGTTTTTACTTCTGGCTTACTTCAGTCTGTATAATAGGCTCCAGTTTCATCCGTCTCATTAGAACTGATTCAAATTTTCACACAATATTTTTTTATTTGAATATTAACTCAAGATATTGTGAAATGCTTGTGTCACAAAAGCTATTTTAAGGTAATGTTTGCCTGCACTCCTTGGATAGGATCTTAAGAAAAAGAAAAAAAAAACACTGTACTTACATCACTGTACATGCCTCCACAACACCCTGATCCTCTCTTTCAATTAAAGGCAAACTTCCTTGGACTTAAGTTCTACTTTTACTGGAATAATTTAAACCTCCCATTTCCTCTTCTAATTGAATTTCCATCTTCACTATTGGGGCTTATCAGGTATCTCAGATGGTAAAGAATTTGCCTGCAAATTCAGGAGACACAGGAGACAAAAGTTACATCTCCGGGTCAGGAAGATCCCCTGAAGAAGAAAATGGCAACCCACTTCAGTATTCTTGCCTGGAGAATTCCATGGACTGAGGAGTCTGGTGGGCTATAGCCCAAAGAGTTGCAATGACACTTGCATTGTAGAGTTTAATGTTCCCTTTTACTTCTGGCTTCATAAATTAATATATTTAGTTGTTAAGCACAAAAAAAAAAACCCCCAGTGATCTTAGCTCTGGATTAGTCTGTACTGCCTCTCAGGTAAACTCAGGTAAAGGTTCTTGCCTTGTATTCCCTTTCACCTTATCTTGCAATATTTACTGGACTATTGAACTCACCTGGGTGGAGTCTCTGAGATGAAGGTCTCAATATAGATGTCAAAATCCTCTCAGATGGTTAATGATGAAGAAAGAAGGTGTGCTTCCAGATGTTACAGTGGGACGGAGTCAAGCATTGGCTTGCCAGCAGGAGTTATGACTCCAAAAGCAATAACCATGTCCTGGCTGGACTAAGGTTGCCCAGGTTGAGGGATGCAGCAGAGGATATATTTACTGCTCCCTGTGTCTTCTCATTAGCACATTTCCCTTGTTATCACCACCTCTAAGTAACTCATTCCCCATAGGAGTAGACAGAAAGATTTTCCTGTTTTTTCTCTTTGTCTACAAGACAATGTAACAAGCCAGACAAATCAGTGCTTATTACTCCTTCCATGAGCTCATCTGTCCTCCAGAGGAATAAATCTTATGACCCCAGCACCAAATCCCATCCCTGAGTTCACGTGTTCTCCAGAGTCTAGGCTTGAGGCTTCTCTCTTGTTTAGTCCATAATCAATTGCATGTGTGCTTGCTCAGTCGTATCTGACAATGTCCACCCCATAGGCTACAGGCTCCTCTGTCCATGGGATTCTCCAGGCAAGAATACTAGAATGGGTAGCCTTTCCCTTCTCCAGGGGATCTTCCCAACCCAGGGATCGAATTCAGGTCTCCCACATTGCAGGTGGATTCTTTACCAGCTCAGCCACAAGGGAAGCCCAAGAATACTGGAGTGGGTAGCCTATCCCTTCTCCAGGGGATCTACCTGACTCAGGAACGGAACCAGGGTCTCCTCCATTGCAGGCAGATTCTTTACCAACTGAGCTATCAGGGAAGCCTGCACATTCATTAGTAGCACTGTTTATTATCCTATGACACATTCATAAATAATGATATTTAGGCTTGGGGAGATTACATTTTTCACAATTACATTCAAAACAAAGAAAGACTATTTTGCACTTCCTTGACACGCACGAATAGAATAAGGCAAAATGTACTTGGTTTGTATATGGTTATTTCATTTGTACAAACTGTACACTTTACTTTATTTTTCCAGCTCTATTGACAGGTAGTTCACCTATCATATTGTGCAAGTTTAAGGTATACAGTATAATGATCTGTTATATTGATATATCCCCAAACAATTACTCAATAAAATTAGTTAATACCTTGATTGCCTCTGGAAATTATTTTTTCTTGGGTGACAACAGTTAAGATTTACTCTCTTAGCACATTTCAAGGATATACTTGAATGGCAGTTAACTACTGCCACCAGGTTGACTCTTAGATCTTCAAAATTTATTCATCTTATAACTGGAAGTTTGGACTCTTTGACCAACATCTCCCAAAATTCCCCACTCCCCAGGTTCTGGAGACCAGCATTGTATTCTTTATTTCTATAATGCTGGACTTGTTAAATTCCACATATATGTAAGATAACACAGTATTTGTTTTTCACTGACTAAATTATTTCACACAGCATGATGTCCTCAAAGTTCAACCATATTATCACTAGCAGCAGGATTTCATTCTTTATTACTGCCAAAGATATTATAATATACATACAGAAAACATTTTTTTAAAAATCCACTCACAGACCAATGGACACTTTGGTTGTATTCTTGTCTTGCATATAGTGAGCAATGTTGCAATGAACATGGTTGTACATATCTCTTCAAGGGAATGAATTTAATTCTTTGGATATATGCCCAGGCATGGAAGTGCTAGATAATATCCCAGTTTTAGGGATTTCCTGATGACTCATATGGAAAAGAACCTGCCTGCAATGCGGGAGAGGTAGGTTTGATCCCTGGGTTGGGAAGATCTCCTAGAGAAAGGAATGGCAACCCACTCCAGTATTCTTACCTGGAGAACTCCATGGACAGAGGAGCCTGGGAGACTATAGTCCTTGGTGTCACAAAAAGACAGGACTAGATGACTAACACTTTCAATTTTTTTCATTTTTAAGTGACTTTTCTACTTTTTTTGCATTGTGGCTGTACCATAAATTATATTAACAATAATAGTGTGCAAGAGTTCACTTTTCTGCACATCCACACCAACTAACATTCTCATTTTTTTCGGTTCAGTTCAGTGTCTCAGTCATGTCTGACTCTTTGTGACCCCATGGACTGCAGCATGCTGGGCATCCCTGTGCATCACGAACTTCCAGGACTTGCTCAAAGTCATGCCCATTGAGTTGGTGATACCATCCAACTATCTTTTTTATTTTTTTATTGAGGTAGTATTTCAATATTTCATTTTATTGAGGTGATATTAGCTTATAGTATTATAACTGTTTAATGTTGCAACATTAGATTTTGAATTCTCTGTACACAGTGATATGCACAGCACCAACATTTTTTTTGTTTTCATCTGTTAATATTATTCACCTTCTTTATTCATTTTGTCCTCTATCTATCACACTTTTCCTCAAGTAACCACTACTCTGTTCTTTTTATCAATATGTACATTTTTATTTTGTTTGTGAATTGCTATTTTTTATATTCCACATGTATGTGAAATTATATAGTATTTGTTTTTTGCTGTCATTTCTTTCACTTAGCATAATACCCTCAAGATCTTTCCATTTTGTTGAAAATGCTAAAGTTTCACTCTTTTTTACCTAAGTAGTATTGCACTGCATGTCTAGGTTTATATATGCACACATACATATCCTTTATCCATTATATATATCTTTTACCCACATCGCCTTTATCCATTCTTCTGTTGATGAGTATTTAGGCTATATCTATATCTTGACTATCATAAATATGCAGCTGTGATCATAGTGATGCATATTATTTAGTATTTTCATTTACTTGGAGAAGGGCCTTCCCTGGTGGCTCAGTGGTAAAGAGTCTGCCTGCCAATGCAGGAGACACAGGAGATGTGGGTTCGATCCCTGGATCAGAAATCTCCCCTAGAGAAGGAAATGGCAGCCCACTCAATCATTCTTGCCTGGAAAATCCCATGGACAGGGGAGCCTGGCAGGCTACAGTCTGTGAAGTTACAAAGAGTTGGACACAATTGAGCGCACCTGCACCTTTTACTTGGCTAAATACTCAGGAATGAAATTCCTGGATCATATGTTAGTTCTAAAATTTTTGAGGAGCCTCCATACTGTTCTCCATAGTGGTTACACCAATTTACATTCCCACCAACAGTGTAAGAGGGTTCTGTTTTCTCCATGTTTTCACCAGCATTGTTGGTTCTTATGTATTGATAATAGACAATCTGACAGATGTAAGGTAGAATCTCATTGTGGTTTCTATTTTTTAGTTTCTCTGTTCATTTTTTGATTGTTGTTGTTCTTTTTACACAGGACTTCTTTGCCATCAATCCCAATGATTTTTTTAAATTTTATTTTTAATTGTAAGATAATTATTTTACAATATTGTGATGGCTTTTGTCATACAACAACATGAAATGACCATAGGTATACATATGTCCCCTCCCTCTTATATCCTCCCTCCCACCTTCCTCCCCCTCTTACCACTCTAGGTTGTCACAGAGCACCAGCTTTGAGTTCCCTGAGTCATCCAGCAAATTCCCACTGGCTACCTATATCACATATGGTAATTTATATATTTCAATGCTCTTCTCTTCTGATTTGCATTTCCCTTAAAATTAATAATGTTGATCTGCCATGAGTCTTCTTTTGAAAAAATATTGTTCAGTTGTTCTTCTCATGTTTCATTGCTTTTTTTTTTCTTTTTCATTTATATCATATTGAGTTGTAGGAACTGATTATGTATTTTGGATATTAACTCCTTGTCAGTTGTTTTTTGTAACTACATACACCTGTTCTGTAGCTTATCTTTTTGCTCGGTAGATGATTTCATTTTCTAGGTAACTGTTTTTGAATTTAAGTAGGTCCCATTTGTTTATTTTTTGCATCTATTTCTTTAGGCTTCTCTCATAGCTCAGTTGGTAAAGAATCCACAGGAGTCCCCGGTTTGATTCCTGGGTCAGGAAGATCCACTGGAGATGGGATAGGCTACCCACTCCAGTATTCTTGGGCTTCCCTTGTGGCTCAGCTGGTAAAGAATCCACCTGCAATGTGGGACACCTGGGTTCAATCCCTGGGTTGGGGAGATCCCCTGGAGAAGGGAAAGGCTATCCACTCCAGTATCCTGGCCTGGAGAATTCCATGGAGTCCATGGGGTCGCAAAGAGTTGGACACGACTGAGCAACTTTCCTCATCATCATCTTTTGATTTACAGCAGAGTTCTAAAAAATATTACCATGTTTATGTCAAAGAGTATTCTGCCTACATTCTCTTCTAAGAGTTTTATGGTTTCAGGACTTGCAGTGGGATTAAAAAACCTCATTTTTATACATAATGTGAGGAACCTATAAGGTGCTAAGATCTAAACACAACTTTTATAATTAAGAAGCATTTTCAGATGAGGGATGGATAACTATTAGCTAGTAACAGAAAGTTGAAATCGCTAGTCGTTTTGGCAGAATTGTCATGAATCCAAGCCATGTACAACCCAAGAATTTAGATTAAAAACCAAACAAAGTTAACATTTCTTGAAGATGGGAATTATTGTTTACTGGAGATATCATGGACTGTGATCCACCAAAGGCAATGTTTTGATTAGGGACCTAATCAAAAGGGTATCCTCAATCTTAGACCCTGGAGAAAACTTGAACTCAGAGTTGGGATGAGGTGCTGAGATCTTAAGGCTTATAACTTTGGAAGGCAGTAGAGATCATAGAGAATGATTCATAAACACTGAATCTATGTGGCTCACAACATTGTGTCCTAGATAGGGAGAATGAGCAGAATACTTTTTCTGTCCAGACCAGTGATTTCTCTCAGGGAAATCAATTACTAAAGGTGGTGGTAACAAGAGGGACATAAATGTTTCTTCTGCTGTGCCCCTCAACATGTACAACCTTGGGCTGAACAGTATATGGTTATTCATAACTCAGTGTGGGACAAATGTTTGACAACACTCTGCTGTCTTGTCTGTGAGTAGAGCTTCTATCTCTATCATCAACCATCCAAGGCAAATTTGGACATCACTGTGGAGGCCTTGCCCTCAGAGACTTCACCCAGATGAGTCCAAGAACCCAGTAAATACTGCAGGAGAAAGTTAAAGGGAGTGGAAGTCACATTTACCTGAGTTCACATGACAGCCAATTCAGATTAGCCTGAAGCTAAGATCACTTCATTAGTTTGTTCACTTGAGTATTTATTAAATGATGATGACAAAGATATAAGTGAATATTGAACTCAGTCATGTAAAGGACAAAGTCAACCATTAAATGATGAAAATGGAAGTTTGATTTAAAAAGAGAATAGGAGGTAAAATTGCTTCCACTAAAAATAGAAGATAATTCCAAGGACCTATGTGATTAACTGAAAGTAGGGTATTTAAAATGGAGGGATGTATAGTGCCATCACTTCATGGCAATTAGATGGGGAAACAGTGGAAACAGTGTCAGACTTTATTTTTTGGGGCTCCAAAATCACTGCAGATGGTGACTGCAGCCATGAAATTAAAAGACGCTTGATCCTTGGAAAGAAAGTTATGATCAACCTAGATAGCATATTCAAAAGCAGAGACATTACTTTGCCAACAAATGTTCGTCTAGTCAAGGCTATGGTTTTTCCAGTGGTCATGTATGGATGTGAGAGTTGGACTGTGAAGAAAGCTGAACGCTGAAGAATTTATGCTTTTGAACTGTGGTGTTGGAGAAGACTCTTGAGAGTCCCTTGGACTGCAAGGACACCAAACCAGTCCATTCTGAAGGAGATCAGCCCTGGGATTTCTTTGGAAGGACTGATGCTAAAGCTGAAACTCTAGTACTTTGGCCATGTCATGCGAAGAGCTGACTCATTGGAAAAGACTCTGATGCTGGGAGGGATTGCGGGCAGGAGGAGAAGTGGACGACAGAGGATGAGATGGCTGGATGGCATCACTGACTCGATGGAGGTGAGTCTGAGTGAACTCCGGGAGCTGGTGATGGACAGGGAGGCCTGGCATGCTGAGATTCATGGGGTCGCAAAGAGTTGGACATGACTGAGTGACTGAACTGAACTGAACTGATAGTGATATAAGGACACTTTTGAAAATACAGAGCGTATTTGAATGTGATGACAAATATCCAGACCAAGGAATGCTGACAATTTTTCATGAGAGCAGTTCATGAGACAAATAGTTCACAAAAATTTCCTCTTTTAGTATTCAAATAAAAATATAATTATTATATGAAAAGGAATGTGCTAATGAGCTTACTTTGCAATTATCCCATTTCCTGTAGGACTGACTATATTTGTAGATCAATTAGACAGCTACTTTCTCTATGGAAAACTGCCTGATCAAGTCCTTTTGTATTTCTGGTTTACTTCATTCGAGCAAAGAATTAGAGTTTTCTTTATCGTATGCTATTTGGAATCAGTTTTCAAGTATTCATTCCAATCCCAAAGAAAGGCAAGGTCAAAGAATGTTCAAAATACCACAAAATTGCATTCATTTCTGGAACACGTGTACACCCGTGGCGGATTCAAGTTGATGTATGGCAAAACCAATACAATATTGTAAAGTAATTAGCCTCTAATTAAAATAAATAAATTTAAATTAAAAACAAAAAGAAGAAGCAACAGTTAGAACCAGAATGGAACAACAGACTGGTCCCAAATTGGGAAAGGAGTACATCAAAGCTATATATTGTCACCCTGCTTATTTAACTTATATGCAGAGTTCAGTTTAGTTCAGTCACTCAGTCATGTACAACTCTTTGTGACCCCATGAACCACAGCACATCAGGCCTTCCTGTTCATCACCAACTCCCAGAGTCCACCGAAACCCATGTATATTAAGACAATGATGCCATCCAACCATCTCATTCTCTGTCATCCCCTTCCCTTCCTGTGCTCAATCTTTCCCAGGATCAGGGTCTTTTCAAATGAGTCAGCTCTTCCCATCAGGTGGAAAAAATATTGGAGTTTCAGCTTCAACATCAGTCCTTCCAATGAACACCCAGGACTGATCTCCTTTAACATGGATGGGTTGGATCTCCTTGCAGTCCAAGGGACTCTTAAGAGTCTTCTCCAACACCACAGTTCAAAAACATCAATTCTTCAGTGCTCAGCTTTCTTAATAGTCCAACTCTCACATCCATACATGAACTCTGGAAAAACCATAGCCTTGTCTAGATGGACCTTTGTTGACAAAGTATGTCTCTGCTTTTTAATAAGCTGTCTAGGTCAGGCATAACTTTCCTCCAAGGAGTAAGTGTCTTTTAATTTCATGGCTGCAATCACCATCTGCAGTGATTTTGGAGCCCAGAAAAATAAAGTCTGACACTGTTTCCCCATCTATTTCCCATGAAGTGATGGGACCAGATGCCACGATCTTCATTTTCTGAATGTTGAGCTTTAAGCCAACTTTTTATCTCTCCTCTTCACTTTCATCAAGAGGCTCTTTAGTTCTTCTTGACTTTCTGCCATAAGGGTGGTGTCATCTGCATATCTGGGGTTATTGATATTTCTCCTGGAAATCTTGATCCCAGCTTGTGCTTTTTCCAGCTCAGCGTTTCTCATGATGTACTCTGCATATAAGTTAAATAAGCAGGGAGACAATATTCAGCCTTGATGTACACCTTTTCCTATTTGGAACCAGTCTGTTGTTCCATGTCCAGTTCTAACTGTTGCTTCCTGACCTGCATACAGGTTTCTCAAGAGGCAGGTCAGGTGGTCACGTATTCCCATCTCTTTCAGAATTTTCCACAGTTTATTGTGATCCACACAGTCACAATTTGGCAGAGTCAATAAAGCAGAAAGAGGTGTTTTTTCTGGAATTCTCGTCCTTTTTTGATGATCCAGTGGATGTTGGCAATTTGATCTCTGGTTCCTCTGCCTTTTCTAAAACCAGCTTGAACATCTGGAAGTTCACAGTTCAGGTATTGCTGAATCCTGGCTTGGAGAATTTTGAGCATTACTTTACTAGCGTGTGAGATGAGTGTAATTGAGTAGTAGTTTGAACATTCTTTGGCATTGTCTTTCTTTGGGATTGGAATGAAATCTGACATTTTCCAGTCCTGTGGCCACTGCTGAGTTTTTCAAATTTGCTGGCATATTGAGTGCAGCAATTTCACAGCATCATCTTTCCGGATTTGAAATAGTTCAACTGGAATTCGATCACCTCCACTAGCTTTGTTTGTAGTGATGCTTTCTAAGTCCCACTTGACTCCACACTCCAGGATGTCTGGCTCTAGGTGAGTGATCATACCATCCTGATTCTGGGTCTTGAAGATCTGTTTTATACAGTGCTTCTGTGTATTCTTGCCACCTCTTCTTAATATCTTCTTCTTCTGTTAGCTCCCTACCATTTCTGTCCTTTATTGTGCCCATCTTTGCATGAAACGTTCCCTTGGTATCTCTAATTTTCTTGAAGAGATCTCTAGCCTTTCCCATTCTACTGTTTTCCACTATTTATTTGCATTGATCACTGAAGAAGGCTTTCTTATCTCTCCTTGCTTTTCTTTGGAACTCTGCATTCAAATGGGTATATCTTTCCTTTTCTCCTTTGCTTTTCGCTTCTCTTCACAGCTATTTGTAAGGCCTCCTCAGACAGTCATTTTGCTTTTTTGCATTTCTTTTCCATGGGGATGGGCTTGATCCCTGTCTCCTGTTGAATGTCATGAACCTCCATCCATAGTTCATCAGGCACTCTCTCTAACAGATCTAATCCCTTAAATCTATTTCTCACTTCCACTGTATAGTCATAAGGGGTTTGATTTATGTCATACCTGAATGGTCTAGTGGTTTTCTCCACTTTCTCAATTTTAGTCTGAATTTGGCAATAAAGAGTTCATGATCCGAGCCACAGTCAGCTCCTGCTCTTGTTTTTGCTTACTGTATAGAGCTTCTCCATCATTGGCTGCAAAGAATATAATCAATCTGATTTTGGTGTCGACCATCCAGTGATGTCCATGTATAGAGTCTTCTCTTGTGTTGTTGGAAGAGGGTGTTTGCTATGACCAATGTATTCTCTTGGCAGAACTCTATTAGCCTTTCCCCTGCTTCATTGTGTACTCCAAGCCCAAATTTGCCTGTTACTCCAGGTGTTTCTCAACTTCCTACTTTTCATTCCAGTCCCCTATAATGAAAAGGACATCTTTTTTGGGTGTTAGCTCTAGAAGCTCTTGTAGGTCTTCATAGAACTGTTCAACTTCAACTTCTTCAGTGTTACTGGTCGGGGCAAAGACATGGATTACCACGATATGGAATTGTTTCCCTTGGAAATGAACAGAGATCATTTTGTTGTTTTTGAGATTGCATCCAAGTACTGCATTTCAGACTCTTTTGTTGACCATCATGGCTACTCCATTTCTTCTAAGGGATTCCTGCCCACAGTATGCATGTATATGCAGAGTACATCACGTAATGATGTATATGCAGAGTACATCATGTAAAAAGCCAGGCTGGATGAAGCACAAGCTGGAATCAAGATTGCTGGGAGAAATAGCAATAACCTCAGATACACAGATGACACTACCCTAATGGCAGAAAATGAAGAATAATTAAAGAGCCTCTTGATGAAAGTGAAGTAGAAGAATGAAAAAGTTGGCTTAACGCTCAATTTTCAGAAAACTAAGATCATGGCATCTGGTCCCATCACTTCATGGCAGATAAATGGGGAAACAATGGAAACAGTGACAGACTTTATTTTGGGGGGTTCCAAAACCACTGTAGATGGTGACTACAGCCATGAAATTAAAAGACACTTGCTCCTTGGAAGAAAAACTATGACCAACCTAGACAGCATATTAAAAAGCAGAGACATTACTTTGCCAACAAAGGTCCATCTAGTCAAGGCGATGGTTTTTCCAGTGGTCATGTATGGATGTGAGAGTTGGACTATAAAGAAAGCTGAGCACTGAAAAATTGATGCTTTTGGACTGTGGTGTTGGAGAAGACTCTTGAGAGTCCCTTGGACTGCAAGGAGATCTAAGCAGTCCATCCTAAAGGAAATCAATCCTGAATATTCATTGGAAGGACTGATGCTGAAGCTGAAACACCAATAATTTGGCCATCTGATGTGAAGAATCAACTCATTAGAAAAGACCCTGATGCAGGGAAAGATTGAGGCAGGAAGAGAAGGGGAAGACAGAGGATTAGACAGTTGAATGGCATCACTGACTCAGTGGACATGAATTTGAGCAAGCTTTCTCCTTTTCCTTTAGCTTCTCTTCTTTTCTCAGCTATTTGTTTCTCAGCTTCTTTTCTCAGACAACATACCCTCTAGGTCTAGCCATATTGTTGCAAATAGTGAGATTTCACTGTTTTATACCTAAGTAGTATTCTATTGTATAGAACACATTATCTTTGTCCAGTCTTCTGCCAATGAACACTTAGGTTGAAACCATAAGTTGATTATCTTAACTATGTGGCAGTGAATTTAGTAATACATATTATTTAGTGTTTTTACATCTTTTGGATAAATACTTTGATGTGGAATTGTTTAATCACAGCCTAGTTCTATTTCTAGTTTTTGAGGAACTTCTGTACTATTTTCTATAGTGTCTGCACCAATTTACACCCCTACCAACAGTGTACAGGGTTTCCTTTTCTTGAGATCCTCTTCAAAATTCATTAATTGTAGACTCTTTGATCGGAGAAGGCAATGGCACCTCATTCCAGTACTCTTGCCTGGAAAATCCCATGGACGGAGGACCCTGGTGGGCTGCAGTCCATGGGGTCGCTAAGAGTCAGACACGACTGAGCAACTTCACTTTCACTTTTGACTTTTATACACTGGAGAAGGAAATGGCAACCCACTCCAGTGTTCTTGCCTGGAGAATCTCAGGGACGGGGGAGCCTGGTGGGCTGCTGTCTATGGGGTTGCACAAAGTAGGACACGACTGAAGCGACTTAGCAGCAGCAGCAGCAGACTCTTTGATAATAGCTATCCCCACAAGTGCAAGGTGACATCTCATTCTTTTCTGGTTTGCATTTCTCTAGGAAATAGTGATACTGATCAACTTTCCATGTTTTGGTTATCTATCTGTATGTTTTCTTTAGGAAAAAAAAATGTCTATTCAGGTCATTTGCCCACTTTTTATTGAGTTGTTTATTTTTTATATTGAGCCATATGAGCTCTTTATATATTTTGGATTTTGATCCCTGCCAGTGATATAATTTGCAAATATTTTATCCCATTCCATAGATATCTTTTCATTTTTTAGTTTCCTTTGCTGGAAAAAACTTTTAAATTTAGTTAAGTTCCATTTGTTTATTTTTGCTTTTATTTCCTTAAGCACAAGACAGAGATCCAAAACAATATCACTATGATTTATGTCAAAACATATTCTGCCCATGTTGTCACTACTCAGAATTTTATGATTCAGGTCTTACATTTAGGTCCATAATCCATCTTAATTTTTTTTGTTTGTATGGGGGTGTGAGGAAATGTTCTAATTTCATTGTTTCACATGTGGCCATTTAGTTTTCACCAGCTTCCCAAGTGGCTCACTGGTAAATAATCTTACCCACCAGTACAGGAGACACAGGTTCTATCCCTGAGTCAGGAAGATCCCCTGGAGAAGAAAATGGCAATCCACTCCAGTATTCTTGCCTGGGAAATCCCACCAGCAGGGAAGCCTGGAGGGCTCATCCACGAGGCTGCAAAGAGCTGGAGATGACTGAGCATGCACAAATGTTCATTCAGTTTTGGCAGTGCAACTTGTTGAAGAGACTGATCTTTTCTCCATGGTACATTCTTGCCTCCTCCTTTGCCATCGTTTAATTGGTCACAACTGTTTGGATTTATTGCTTGGATGATCTATTGATTCATGCATCAGTTTTTGTGCCAGTACCATGCAGTTCTGATTATCATATCTTGGTATTGATAGTATAGTCTGAAGTCTGGGATCCTTATGACTTCAGCTTTGTTGTTGTTGCTGTTGTTTTCCTAGGATTGCTTTGGCAATTCTGGGTCTCTAGTAGTTTATGTGAATTTTAGGATTTTGTTCTACTTCTGTGAAAAATATCATGAGTATTTTCATTCAGAGTGCATGAGATCTGTAGATTGCTTTTGGTTGTATGTCATTTTAAGACTATTACTTCTTCCACTCCAAGAGCACAGGAATGTTTTTTTCACTTCTTTGTATCATCTTTGATTTATTTCATTAATGTTTTATACATTTTGCAATACAGATCTTTCACCTCATTGGTTAAGGTTATTTCTAGGCATTTTTAAATTTGATTTTAACTATATATATTTTTTTTACCTTTCTCCTTCTTATAGTTGATTATTAGTGTATAGGGAGCTCTAAATTTCTGTATATTAAAATTTTATCTTGCAGCTTTTCTGATTTCATTTAATAGTTCTGATACACTTTTGGTGGAGACTTTGGGTTTTTCTATTTAAATTATTTTGTCTTCTACATCATGGCTTAATGAAAGACTCCTTTTTGTCTCTCCCCTTCAATCAACAGCCAAGATAACGTCCACAACACAACAAAGGTGCCTCTGCACAACATACCAGGTTATCAGAGAATTCCACAAACCTGTACTTCTAAGGTGGGGACATATAGGAGGTGCCAACTACATACAAGAAGGTGATAGAGCCTGTGACTCAGTATTTCTCGGACCCTTTAGAAAAGCCTTAATCCCAGTGGCCCAGGCAGCATATCGGTAACAGTGGCAACAAGCAAGGTACCAACAATCCCAGAGGCACAGGAAACTATAATTAGGATGAAGGAGAACATCTTTGACAGAGGTTGGAAAGTGCATACTTTCTTTTTTTTTTTAATTTTTTTAAAATTTAAATTTATTTGTTTTATTTTATTTATTTTATCTTTTTTGCATGAGTCCACCTCACAATCTGGACTGCATTTTATTTTTTTTTTTTTAAGTTCTTTTTTAGATATAAATTTATTTATTTTAATTGGAGGTTAATTACTTTACAATATTGTATTGGTTTTGCCATACATCAACATGAATCTGCAACAGGTATACACGTGTTCCCCATCCTGAACCGCCCTCCCACCTCCCTCCCCTTACCATTCCTCCCGCTCATCCCAGTGCATCAAATGATAATGAAGGGCTGCTCAGGTAGAAAGATTGAAAAACCAAAAGAAAAAAGTATGCCACCTAGTGGATTAAAAAAGCAACACATTTTTAATTTAGAAGGAAAGAGAAAACTGCTCCCTTTTTCAAAGGCACCACCTGAGAGGAATAGCACATCAAACACGAGAAAGAACCACAGAAACATTACCACCCAAAGAAAACAATAACTGTCCAGCAGCCGAACTCCAACACTGTCATGAAGAAATTCAGTATAAGAAAACTGAGAAAGGCGGCTGAATGAACCCAGGAATAAAATTAATGACCAGAAGGAATGCTTTTCCAAAATATTGAAACTTTAAGATAAAACTAAACAGAAATTCTAGAGCTGAAAAGCAAACAATAAGCCCGATGAAGAATGCATTAGAAATCACTGGAAGCAGGACAGAGTTAGTGAGTTTGTAGATGGAAAGCTAGACATGATACAAGTAGGAGAAGAAAGAGAAATGAGATATTAAAAAATGAGGAAATTCAATGAGAGGTAACTGACTCGTTAAAGAAGGGCCACTTTAAGGTAATGAGTATCTGAAAAGGAGAAGAGAAAAAAGGAAAGTGTAGAAAGTTTACTCAAATAAATAAAGCTGAACATTTCCCAAACCTGGGCAAAGAATTGGAAATACAAGTCCATAAAGTTAAGATCATCTTATTACCTCAATGCACAAAGACCTTCTCCAGGACACAGCATATTAAAGTTGTCAAAAATCATGAACAAAAAATCATTTAGAGGCTGAGACAGAAAAAACAGGATGGTAGCCTTCATGAAACACTCATTAGGCTAAAAGAAGATTTCACAGCAGAAATTCTACAAGCCAGGAGGGAATGGAATGGCATTCTCAGAATTCTGGAAGAGAAAAACTTTCACCCCAAAATATTCTATCCATAAAAATTATCATTAAGATATGAAGGAGAAATACTTTTTCATACAAACAAATGCTAAGGGAGTTTTGCAACACTAGACCTAACCTACAAGAAATGTAGAAAGAAGCTCTTCAACATGAAACAAAAAAGGCAAAAACACACAAAACTTTGAGTAAGGTGACAAATAGAGTCATAAAATTATAAAATGCTACAGAACAGAGTTTTAAATACCTTATTATCATGTAATGTGCAAAGAGGAGAAAAAGCAGAAAACAATTATGGCTACTTCAATTAGGTAACAAGCTCACAACATAAAAAGGCAACTAAAACACAAAACGGGAAGAGGGAAACTAAGGAACCCATGTGTGCAACAAAAATAAGATGCTATCAGTGGGAAAAGGACTATTTTTACCTATGAGATGTTTACCATAAACCCATGGTGACCACAAAACATAAATCTAGACTAATGACTCAAAACATCAAAAAAGAGGAAGCTGATTAAAACAAATCATAGAAAAATGACCAAATCCAAATGGCAGACAGAAACTCAGGAAAAAGAAAAAAGGAGGGTGGGGAATAGGATAACCAGAATAGAAAAGATAAAATAGCAGTACTAAATCCTCATCTGTCAATAATCATTCTAAATGTGTTGAATGCACCTATAAAAAATACAGAGTGGATTAAAATACAAGACCCACATACATACTAAACCCAAGAGACTCTTCATGTCTAGATATAGATTTAAAATTAAGTGACAGAGAAGGATAGCCCAAGCAAATGGCAACATAAAAGCTGTAGCTATAATCATACCAGAAAAAAAGTGGATTTCAAGATAAAAGAGGAAACAAAAGACAAAAATGGACAGAATACAATGCTACAGGGGACAGTTCATCAAGAACACATAATCATTTTTTTATTTACAAGCACCTAAAATAGGAGCACCAAACATATAAAACAATAGTTAACAGACCTAAAGGGAGAAATTGACAGTAACACAATAATAGCCCATGACTTTAACAATCCTGATATATGAATAAATATCATCCAACTAGAAAGTCAAAAAATAAGTATCAGCTAAATTAAATAGAGAAGAGAAGGCAATGGCAATCCACTCCAGTACTCTTGCCTGGAAAATCCATGGACAGAGGAGCCTGGTAGGCTGCAGTCCATGGGGTCACTAAGAGTCGGACACAATTGAATGACTTAACTTTCACTTTTTACTTTCATACATTGGAGAAGGAAATGGCAACCCACTCCAGTGTTTTTTCCTGGAGAATCCCAGGGACAGGGAAGCCTGGTGGGCTGCCGTCTCTGGGGTCGCAGAGTCTGACACGACTGAAGCAACTTAGCAGCAGTAGCAGCAAATTAAATATAAGGCCAGATGCATTTTATATATTTATATAGAACATTCCATCCTAATGTAGAAGAATATACACTTTTTTCTCAAGTGTACATGGGGCATTCTCAAGAATAGGCCGCGTTCTGGGGACACAAAACTAGCCTCAATAAATTTAGGAAATTTTGAATCACATCAAGCTTCTCTTCCAATCACTAAGATATAAAACTAGAAATTAAATAGAAGAGGAAAGATGGAAACAAAAAACAGAACTATGTGAAAACTGAAACACATGCTACTGAACAACTATGAGGTCAATAAAAATACCAAGGGAGAAATAGAAAATCACCTGAAGATAAATGAAAATAAAAATATCACATACTTAAGTCTATGAGATATACTAAAACTGACTAAGATAGAAATATTTGGCAATACAGACACAAGAAAATTTCAAGGTAAACAATTTTTATTTGCACCAGAAGAAACATCACCATATAATTTCATGTTAGCAAAACATGTCAAATTGTTTGCTTTTATAATGGCTTGCTGTGAACACCATATGATATCACTTATATGAAGAATCTAAAATATGACACAAACGTAACAAATGTCCTTATCTCTGAAACGGAAACAGACTCACAGACATAGAGAACAGACTGGCAGTTGCCAAGGGAGAGGGAGTGTAGAGGGGATGGATTGAAAGTTTGGAATTAACAGATACAAGTTATTATATTTAGCATGAATAAACAGCAAGGTCCTACACTATAGCACAGGAACTATATTCAGTATTCTGTGATAAAGCATAATTAAAAAGGATTTAAAAATAAAGCGTATCTGTGTATAACTGAATCACTTCGCTATATAGCAGAAATTGACACAACATTGTAAATCAACTATACCTCAATAAAGTATTAAAAAAAAAAAAAAAGAATGGCTTGTTATGCAACAAGAGCTTACTGATACAACAGCCCAAATGAGCAGAAGTGAAGACTTTTGACATTTGGTTTGCTATCAAGACAACATAAATGACCATTTTGTTATTCAAGTTTAATTTAGATCACATTATTAAAATGTAACTCCATTAAAGTTCCCTTTCGGGGAACCAGAGGAGTTTGAAAGAAAATGAATGTGGAGAAAAACTTATGACCCTAAAACACAGGACTAGACAGGAATTCAATTGTTCTTGTGAGTCACCCTTTTATTATAAAGACTGAAGAGATTCTTTACCATAGAGAGGACATAAAATTGTTCTTATTTGTAATGTATATGCATTTCTCCTAAGTTAGTATTATGCCTAACTTAGAAAATAGGACGATATTTTTTTAGAGCAGCAGCAGAATTCATGTATAGGCAGCACTCTAAGTTTTCAACCAGAAACCAGAAGATAATCTAATAAAAGCACATAAAATAAGCCATTGAATCCTTCACTTCAACATATAAACCTCCTCTCACTTGAATATTGATTTTCCATAATTTAAGGAGTTGACATATAACAAAGATTTTGCTATATCGTATTTCATAATATTGTGATGGCCTCTGCCATACATCATCATGAATGGGCCATAGGCATGCATATGTCCTCTCCAGAAAGGAGAGGTCACATTCTTTATGTCAAATATTTATTCAAATTTGTGTTACCTATTATCCAACTGGTTTATTTAAGTGACTAATGTCATCTAAGACAACCAATGCCTTATTGATTTTCTGTTTGGACCATCTGTCCATTAATATAGTTGGGTTTATAAATTGGTACAGCCACTAAGGAAAATGGGCTTCCCTCATAGCTCAGTTGGTAAAGAATCCGCCTGCAGTGCAGGAGACCCTGGTTTGATTCCTGGGTTGGGAAGATCTGCTGCAGAAGGGATAGGCTACCCACTTCAGTATTCTTGGGCTTCCCTTGTGGCTCAGCTGGTAAAAAATCTGCCTGTAATGTGGGAGACCTGGGTTTGATCGCTGTATTGGGAAGATTTCCTGGAGAAAGGAAAGACTACCCAATCCAATATTCTGGCCTGGAGAATTCCATCAGCTGTCTACTCCATGAGGTTACAAAGTCAGACATGACTAAACGACCTTCACTCACTCACTCACTCATTCACTCTGGAAATCAGCAGGGAGGTTTCTCAATGACCTAAAAATAGAACTATTATATGACCCTGAAAATTACTCTTGGGAATAGTTATATAGTTCAGTCACTCAGTCGTGTCTGACTCTTTGCGACCCCATGAATTGCAGCACGCCAGGCCTCCCTGTCCATCACCAATTCCCGGAGTTCACCCAAACTCATGTCCATCGAGTCAGTGATGCCATCCAGCCATCTCATCCTCTGTCGTCCCCTTCTCCTCCTGCCCCCAATCCCTCCCAGCATCAGAGTCTTTTCCAATGAGTCAACTCTTCGCATGACATGGCCAAAGTACTGGAGTTTCAGCTTTAGCATCATTCCTTCCAAAGAAATCCCAGGGCTGATCTCCTTCAGAATGGACTGGTTGGATCTCCTTGCAGTCCAACGGACTCTCAAGAGTCTTCTCCAACACCACAGTTCAAAAGCATCAATTCTTCAGTGCTCAGCCTTCTTCACAGTCCAAGTCTCACATCCATACATGACCACAGGAAAAACCATAGCCTTGTCTAGACAGATCTGTGTTGCCAAAGTAATGTCTCTGCTTTTGAATATGCTGTCTAGGTTGGTCATAAATTTTCTTCCAAGGAGTAAGCATCTTTTAACTTCATGGCTGCAGTCACCATCTGCAGTGATTTTGGAGCCCAAAAAAGTAAAGTTTGATACTGTTTCCACTGTTTCCCCACCTATTTCCCGTGAAGTGATGGGACTGGATGCATCATCTTCGTTTTCTGAATGTTGAGCTTTAAGCCAACTTTTCTCTCTCCTCTTTCACTTCCATCAAGAGGTTTTTTAGTTCCTCTTCACTTTCTGCCATAAGGGTGGTGTCATCTGCATATCTGAGGTTATTGATATTTCTCCAGGCAATCTTGATTCCAGCTTGTGTTTCTTCCAGCCCAGCATTTCTCATGATGTACTCTGCATATAATTTAAATAAGCAGGGTGACAATATATAGCCTTGATGTACTCCTTTTCCTATTTGGAACCAGTCTGTTGTTCCATGTCCAGTTCTAACTGTTGCTTCCTGACCTGCATATAGCTTTCTCAAGAAGCAGGTCAGGTGGTCTGGGATTCCCATCTTTTTCAGAATTTTCCACAGTTTATTGTTTTGTTTTTTTTTTTTTTGGCTTAGCACAGCACAACTTTATTTTACCATTTCATAAATTTTTTCTTGTGTTAAATCTTTGAAACTTTTATTTCTTTCTGTTCCATTTGTTAAGATTTTTTCCTAGCAGGAATATCATTCTATTTTATTTATTTATTTATTTAATTTTATTTTATTTTTAAACTTTACATAATTGTATTAGTTTTGCCAAACATCAAAATGAATCCATCACAGGTATACATGTGCTCCCCCTCCTGAACCCTCCTTCCTCCTCCCTCCCCATACCATCCCTCTGGGTCATCCCAGTGCACTAGCCCCAAGCATCCAGTATCGTGCATCGAACCTGGACTGGCATTGTGATCCACACAGTCAAAGGCTTTGGCATAGTCAATAAGGCAGAAATAGATGTTTTTTTCTCGAACTCTCTTGCTTTTTCCATGATCCAGCGGATGTTGGCAATTTGATCTTTGGTTCCTCTGCCTGTTCTTTTTTTTTTTTTTTTTTTCAGTAAAATTTTTTATTTACTTTTATTTATTTTTTTAATTTTATTTTATTTTTAAACTTTACATAATTGTATCCTCTGCCTTTTCTAAAACCAGCTTGAACATCTGGAAGTTCACAGTTCACGTATTGCTGAAGCCTGGCTTGGAGAATTTTGAGCATCACTTTACTAGCATGTGAGATGAGTGCAACTGTGCAGTAGTTTGAGCATTCTTTGGCATTGCCTTTCTTTGGGATTGGAATGAAAACGGACCTTTTCCAGTCTTCTGGGAATATATACCCCCAAACTATAAAAGGACAAATTTGAAAAGATGCATGCACCCTAATGTTCATGGCAGCACTGTTTACGATAGCCAAAATATGGAAGCAACTCAAATGTCCAACAATAGACAAGTATATAAAGAATATGTGCCACAAATAAATAAACATTAATATGTATAAATAGTGAAATGTTACTCAGACATTAAAAAATGAAATTCTGCTATTTGAAGCCATGTGGATGGACCTATTATTATTAGGTTTAGTGAAATAAGTCAGAGAGAGAAAAACTAGTGTATGATATAACTTACAATGTATGGTAAATGATCATATGGAATCTTAAAAATAATACAATGAGAATATATGCAAACAGAGATATACTCACAGATACAAAACACAAACTAAAAGTTACCAGACTGTAAAGAAAATGGGGTATGAGCAAATTAGCAGTATGGGAAAAAGAGAGGATAGTTACTGTATAGGCAAGTAACAAGGATATATTGTGTAGCACAGGCAATTATAGGCATTATCTTTTATTAACTTTTAGTGAAAAATTGTTGGGGGCTGGCGTGAGGCACTCTGCCCATGGCAAAGGTCATGAGGAAGGAGACTCAACATATGCAAAGGCAGGATCGAGCCTCAGGAGTCCCCCTGGAAATTCTCGAGCATCTACCCCCATAACCAGAGCCTGCCTACTTTACTACTTTGTGCTCTCCCCTACACCTCTGACTTTATGGGGGGCTGTCCCCCACCACCTCTTTTGGAGAAGGAGTTAACTTAGAGCTTCAGTTAATAATAATTCCTGGGCATGATAGGAGTGTTTCAACCTACAAACTCCTCTGAAGGTTCTCTAGCCTGCCTGACAGGCTTGTCCGGCCACATGTGATTGCTCACAGCCTCCCAACCGTGAGAGGCACGAGATGCTTTAAACCTTCTAAAAACAGGTTCCTTAGAAAAGTTAGAAAACCATTAGTATAAGTATAGTGGGCTGATTAGAAATTGTATTGGTGAAGGGTTTTTCATTTGTTAAGCCAATGTTTGTTGCTAAGACTCCACATCCCCTGCCCTTACACACATTAATGAATATATAGAAGAAATAAGTATTAACCTTAATATAAATCACGTTAGACCTTAGGCCAAGTAAATTCTTTCCTTAACTAAAACCCACTACACCCTCACCCTATAGGAATGTAACTTTATTTGAGTGACATCTGTTTTAAGAATAATCAACCCTGGAGAAATAAGTGTTGACTGACCACTGTCACAAGGAGAGGGTCGTAAATTGTCAGCAGGCCCCCCTGGCCAGAAGATGATGTAACACCCCTAAGACCTCTGTATACATTTGTGTGAAGCACCTGACGACTTTTGCATAACATCTCAGTGTATAAAAACAGACTCTGGAAAATAAAGAATTGGGATCAGTTCCTCGAAATACTGGTCTCCCCATGTCTCTCTCTCTCTCAAACTCTGGCTGAGTCTCCATCTGGAGCGTGGAACCTGCCATGCTTACTAATTATGCCTGGGCTTCTAAGATCCGACCAGGGAGGCCTCAGTGTCTCCTCTCCTTCGGGAGAATGGAAGGATGCCTGTGGCCTACGTACGTGGTGCAAGCTTCTTGTCTTGAAGTTTTATTGGTCTCCCGTGTAAACCAAGCTACTCCGCCTCTTTTCTCCACTGAATTTTCCTACTGAGCTATCCTCATTCTATTACTCTTTATATCTTTGATGAATATTTAAATAGTCGCTGACTCCTTCTCCCCTTTGAATACCCTGGATCAGCTGGGGCTGGACCCCAGCAAAAAATAATCTGTAAAAATACTGAATCAGTGTGTTATGCACCTGAAATAAATAAGACATTGTGAATCAACTCTACTTCAGATTTAAAAATCAGGGGAAAAGTTCCAAAAGTGCATTGCCTTGGGGATACCACATGGATACAGGCATTTGATTATCTATTTTTGCCATTAACTATGATAGGTATGGGGCTTCCCAGGTGGTTCAGTGGGTAAATAATCTGCTTGCAATGCCAGAGACCCAGGAAACACAGGTTCAATCCCTGGACTGGGAATATCCCCTGGAGGAAGGCATGGAAACCCACTCTAGTATTCTTGCCTGGAAAATTCCATGGACAGAGGAATTTTGGCAGACTACAGTCCATAGAGTCACAAAGAGTCAGACACAAATGAAGCAACCGAGCATGCATGCACACACATGGTAGGTATGTGAACAAGATAATAGGAACCTAAAGAGGAGAAAACAATTAAATTGCATGTTACAAATGACATTAAATTTTAAAAGTCTAGAATATCAGGAAAAAGAGTGAAGGTAGTTATATACAAAGAAATGATACAAACAAAAATCAAATCTGTTGTATGAGATTTTAATCTTTACAAATACATGAACAGACATAAATGCTTAGAGTAGTTTTTCTTCATAGCAGAACTACAACTCATGACTATTCTTTATACAAACAACAAAAAAGTCATTGATGCTATATGTTTTATTTGAGAACAAATATTTTTTTTTCTTTTTTAATAAATTAATTTTAGTTGGAGGATAATTACTTTATGAAATTGTGATAGTTTTGCCATACATCAACATGAATCAGCCACAGGTGCAATATGTACCCCCATCCTGAACCCCTTCCCACCTCCCTCCCCATTGAAACATGCATATTACCATATGTAAAACAGATGATCAGAGAATAAATTATTTTAAGAAGGATTTCTCAGGTGGCGCTAGTGGTAAAGAACCTGCAGGTAAGACATAAGAGATGCAGGTTAGATCCCTGGGTCCGGAAGATCCCATGGAGGAAGGCACAGCAATCCACTCCAGTATTCTTGCCTAGAGAATCCCATGGACAGAGGATCCTGGCAGGCTATAGTCCATAGGGTCACAAACAGTTGGACTTGACTACAGTGACTTAGCATGCATGCAATTTTAAGAAATTCATCTAGCTGTATGAAAAAAGGATTAATTCCCAAATTATCCAGATCCAAGGCTAAGAATAAATCTGAGAAAGTGGGAAAACCATAAAATGAAAAAAAAAATGTTTGAATTATGAGAGATATCACAAGCTTTAACTAAGGTATATAAATCGTATGAAGAAGCTGAAGTCAAAAAAAGGAAAATTTCAGGAAATAAATTGAAAGAGCAAGTTCAACTTCCACAGCCTGATCAAAGCCTGGCAATTTATGATTCTGAGGCCTTTCTTCAGCCCAGGTGAATTACGTTTTTTTATAGCTCACAATTGAAATAACGCTCTCAGGGCTCT
Organism: Bos indicus; assembly: GCF_029378745.1. NCBI lineage: Eukaryota > Metazoa > Chordata > Mammalia > Artiodactyla > Bovidae > Bos > Bos indicus. The sequence goes on along the minus strand of NC_091766.1, from coordinate 8,782,050 downwards.
CTTAATGTCTCTGTTCCTCAGACTGTAGATGAAGGGGTTCAGCATGGGTGTGACCATGGTGTACATCACTGAGGCTGTTGCACTTGAGTGTGGGTTGTGGGGAGCAGCAGAGCTAAGATACACTCCTAAGCATGTACAGTAAAATAAGAAGACGACTGAGAGGTGAGATGCACAGGTGGAGAATGCTTTATACTTCCCCTGAGCTGATGAGATTCTACATATTGAGGAAGCTATCTTGCAGTAAGTGTAAAGGATAGCAGCAAGTGGAACACCACCCAGAAGCCCAGCTGCACAATTCATCACCAGTTCATTAAGAAAGTTGTTAGAACACGCAAGTTGAATCAACTGCTTGAGTTCACAGAAATAGTGAGGGATTTCCACCTCTCTGCAGAAGGACAGTGTCAATACCATTAAGGTTTCTAACAAGGAATGTAGGACACTAATGATACAGCTAACCAAAACCAGAATTCCACAGTGTTGTGGGTTCATGATGACTGTATAGTGAAGGGGGTGGCAGATGGCCACAAAGCGGTCGTAAGCCATCACAGTCAGGAGGAAGTCATCCAACCCTGCAAACAGCATGAAAAAATACATCTGAATCATACAGCCTTCATAGGTTATAATGTGGCTCTGTGTCTGGGTGTTACACAGCATCTTTGGGGTGATGGTGGAGGTGATACAGATGTCTACAAAGGATAGGTTGGAGAGGAGGAAGTACATGGGGGTGTGGAGGTGGGGGTCTGAGCTGACGGCCAGGATGATGAGCAGGTTTCCAAACACAGTGATCAGGTACAGGGAGAGGAAAGGTCCAAATATGAGGGGCTGCAGTTCTGGTTCTTCTGAAAATCCCAGAAGAAGAAATTCTGAAACATGTGTTAGGTTCCTTGGTACCATGGGCTGAAGGTAACTATGAGAAAAGGGGAAAATAATATGACTGATTTTTACACAATCAGATATTACTCACATTGTTGAAGGGCTGCCATTTATAATCACTTATCAAAATATTAATTTCAAAAATTTGTTTATGAATTCAGTCCCCTTGGCGGAATTTCTTATGTAATCTTTTATTAGCAAGCTTGTTCAACTTTCAGCATTTTCCCTGGCAAGTCAAATATTTCTCATATTGAAGGATAATTTTTTTTCATTTTTTCAGGCCATTTAAATTGCGTGCTGACAATGTTCCAGGTGCTGTCTAGTCAATGAGTATGGGGAGCTTAAAAATAAAAATTCTTACTATCCATCTACAGAGAAATATCCAGAGAATTAAAAAAAAAAAAAAGGTATGTATATCTTCTCAGACCGTGATAGATGCTATGAAGAAAATGAAAGTAGGTATAATAGAATGAGTAAAGAAGGGGTGCTATTTTTTATGGATGTTCATGCTAAGGCTTGAAAACTTGAAAAACAAGGTGACATTTCCATGAACATATCAGATGAAATGTGTGCCAGGCAGGGAGAACAGCAGTGCAAAGAGAGGTACTTCTTTAAGATGTGCGGTATGGGAAAGGTAATGGGCAGGAGGGAAAGTGAGGAGAGATGATGTCATAGGGTGCTGAGGAGCAAGGTGGCCTCCCTGCTGCTGCTGAAACATCAAATATCAAGGAGTCCCTTATATACATTACGTATTTTTAGAACCTTAGGAAATTGTTGCAAAGTTGGCTTGTAAGTACTAATGAATCCTTTCTGTCAGTTGAGTTTAGAGCCCTGTTATAAGATTCACCTTGGAATATATGTGCTCAGTACTCCTATTTGGAGGACTTCACACACTTCACAGGGCATGAAAACACACACACACAGTAGAATCTTCTTTCCTATGCTGTGCAACTTCCATGTCTTTTTCACCCCTAACTACCCTTATTAAGTTAGATGTTGATATAACTCAAGATGATCATGGCAAATTATCTAGAAATGGCATCCAGAAATTCCAGTTTGTAAATTTTCCAACATTCCAAGATAGCTCTACAGGTAAAGAATCTGCCTGCAATGCAGGGGACACAAAAGACCCAAGTTTGATCCCTGGGTCAGGAAGATCCTTTGGAGAAGGGCATGGCAACCCACTCCAGTATTCTTACCTAGAGAATCCCATGGACAGAGGAGCCTGGTGGGTTACAGTCCATAGGCTTGCAAAGAATTATACACAACTGAAACAACTGAACACAGAACCAATAAACTTGGAGCTCTGTTTTTATATAGCCAGTTTATGTTTTCTATTAAACTTATGTTGAAAATGTATTACATAAACTCATGTTTTTGTTCAGTCGATAAGTCATGTATGATTCTTTCCATGGACTGTAGCACATCAGACTTCCCTGTCCTTCACTATCTCCTAGAGTTTTCTCGCATTCATGTCCATTGAGTCTGTGATGCTATATGCTTGTGTGTGTGTGTATACACACATATATATATGATTTTCATTCTCAAATATATATATATATATATATACTTCCTCCTTAGTGGTTCAATGGTTAAGAATCTGGCTGTCAATGCAGGGGTCACAGGTTCAATCCCTGGTCCAGGAAGATTCCACATACTGCCAGATAACTAAGCCCATGCATGGTAACTACTGAGCCAGAGTGCCCTAAAGCCCGTGCTCCCCCAAACAGAAACCACCACAATGAGAAGTCTGCACAGTGCATCTAGAAAGCGCCCCCTGCTTGCCCAACTAGAGAAAAGCCCACACATCAATGAAGACACAGCACAGGCAAAAATAAATAAATAAATAAAACTGAAAAATGATGTGTGTATGTATCAAAGGAGAGAGACGGAAACTGGACAGAAGAGAAAAGAAAAATCTAATAAACTCAAATGGTCCCTGACAGATTGTGGTAAAGAAAACCTTCTTTGGTTCTGGTGACATTTCATGTGCTTCTATACTCCCTTGAGAATAAAAAAAAAAAAAAAAAAAAGGCAAAATGGCTGTCTGGGGAGGCCTTAAAAATAGCTGTGAAAAGAAGAGAAGTGAAGAGCAAAGGAGAAAAGGAAAGATATAAGCATCTGAATGCAGAGCTCCAAAGAATAGCAAGAAGAGATAAGAAAGTCTTCCTCAGCGATCAGTGTAAAGAAATAGAGGAAAACAACAGAATGGGAAAGACTAGAGATTTCTTCCAGAAAATTAGAGATACCAAGGGAACATTTCATGCAAAGATGGGCTCAATAAAGGACAGAAATGGTATGGACCTAACAAAAGCAGAAGATATTAAGAAGAGGTGGCAAGAATACACAGAAGAACTGTACAAAAAAGATCTTCACAGCCAAGATAATCACGATGGTGTGATAACTCACCTAGAGCCAGACATCCTGGAATGTGAAGTCAAGTGGGCCTTAGAAAGAATCACTATGAACAAAGCTAGTGGAGGTGATGGAATTCCAGTTGAGGTATTTCAAATCCTGAAAGATGATGTTGTGAAAGTGCTGCTTTCAATATACCAGCAAGTGTGGAAAACTCAGCAGTGGCCACAGGACTGGAAAAGTTCAGTTTTCATTCCAATCCCAAAGAAAGGCAATGCCAAAGAATGCTCAAACTACTGCGGAATTGCACTCATGTCACACGCTAGTAAAGTAATGCTCAAAATTCTCCAAGCTAGGCTTCAGCCGTATGTGAACCATGAACTTCCAGATGTTCAAGCTGGTTTTAGAAAAGGCAGAGGAACCAGAGATCAAAATGCCAACATCCGCTGGATAAATCGAAAAAGCAAGAGAGTTCCAGGAAAGCATCTATTTCTGCTTTATTGACTATGCCAAAGCCTTTGACTGTGTGGATCACAATAAACTGTGGAAAATTCTGAAAGAGATGGGACTAGCAGAACACCTGACCTGCCTCTTGAGAAACCTATATGCACATCAGGAAGCAACAGTTAGAACTGGACATGGAACAACAGACTGGTTCCAAATAGGAAAAGGAGTACGTCAAAGCTGTATATTGTCACCGTGCTTGTTTAACTTCTATGCAGAGTACATCATGAGAAACGCTGGGCTGGAAGAAGCACAAGCTGGAATCAAGATTGCCTGGAGAAATATCAATAACCTCAGATATGCAGATGACACCACCCTTATGGCAGAAAGTGAAGAGGAACTAAAAAGCCTCTTGAAAGTGAAAGAGGAGAGAGAAAAGTTGGCTTAAAGCTCAACATTCAGAAAACGAATATCATGGTATCTGGTCCCATCACTTAATGGCAAATAGATGGGGCAACAGTGGAAACAGTGGCTGAATTTATTTTTCTGGGCTCCAAAATGACTGTAGATGGTGATTGCAGCCATGAAATTAAAAGACGCTTACTCCTTGGAAGGAAATTATGACCAGCCTAGACAGCATATTCAGAAGCAGAGACTTACTTTGCCAACCAAGGTCCATCTAGTCAAGGCTATTGTTTTTCCAGTGGTCATGTATGAATGTGAGAGTTGGACTGTGAAGAAATCTGAGTGCTGAAAAATTAATGCTTTTGAACTGTGGTGTTGGAGAAGACTCTTGAGGGTCCCTTGGACTGCAAGGAGATCCATCCTAAAGGAGATCAGTCCTGGGTGTTCATTGGAAGGACTGATGTAGAAGCTGAAACTCCAATACTTTGGCCACCTGATGCGAAGGGCTGATTCATTTGAAAAGACCCTGATGCTGGGAAAGATTGAGGGCAGCAGGAGAATGGGACAACAGAGGATGAGATGGTTGGATGCCATCTCAATGGACCCACTCAATGGACATGGGTTTGGGTGGACTCCAAGAGTTGGTGATAGAAAGGGAGGCCTGGTATGCTGTGATTCATGGGGTTGCAAAGTCAGACATGACTGAGCAACTGAACTGAATACTCCCTTGATGCACAGGAAAAATGATTAAAAAAAAAAGAATACACTTACCCAAAAGATAAAGTAGTCATGTCTATGCTATAAAACGTTTGCAGATTATACCACTCAAGATAAAAATGAGTAAAGGCAAAAAAACAACGCTTGTAAAAGGATGTATATAAAGTACAATACATAATGTAAAATGAATGTTGGCCACTTTTAATGTGGTATCCTGTGCTTAGTCACTTTAGTCATGTCTGACTCTTTGCAAACCCATGGACTGTAACCCTCTAGGCTCCTCTGTGCATGGGATTCTCCAGACAGTCTTTTGGACTCTGTGGGAGAGAGAGAGGGTGGGATGATTTGGGAGAATGGCATTGAAACATGTATAATATCATATATGAAACAGGTCACCAGTCCAGGTTCGATGCACGATACTGGATGCTTGGGGCTGGTGCACTGGGATGACCCAGAGGGATGGTACAGGGAGGGAGGATGGAGGAGGGTTCAGGATGGGGAATACATGTATACCTGTGGCGGATTCATGTTGATATATGGCAAAACCAATACAATATTGTAAAGTTAAAAAAGAAAAAAAGAAAAGTGAAGAAAAAAAAAAAGAATACTGGAGTGGCTTGCCATTTCCTCCTCCAGGGGATCTTCCTGACCCAGGGATCTAACCCACAATTCATGTCTCCTGCATTGGCAGGCAGGTTCTTTACCACTAGTGCCACCTGGAAAGCCCATCTGTAAGATGAGGCAGCAAAACCTGTTTTTCCTGTGCCTGTTTTATATTTTTTTGTTTAATTGTTTTTATGTGGTCTGATAGCAGACTAGGCAGTCCTCTTTCTCTCTTTTCGTATGTGGCCCCTTCTCTTTGCTATCCTTGGGTTTTCATCCTTTTTCTGTTAATTCTTGTATGCACACTTTGGTCCTAGTTTGCCCAACCATCAGTGACTTCCAAGGTCCATACACATAAGATATACACGTCATGATGATTCCAACCTTCTGAGTAACATTCTTCATATTAGTTACCTGAGACATTGTGTTATTCGTACATTTCTTTCATTGTACTCATCTTCTCAATGAACACAGAATCCAAGCAGACAAAGACTTCACCTGTTATGTTCAACTTTGTATTTTAACCATGTGTGAATATATATGTGCTTGTACAAAAATGAATTTTAAAAAAATGAAAAATTGGGGAAAGGAGAATGAAACCAGGTTAAATAGTATGGTTTCAAGACAATTTTAGCAAACAAAATTGAATGGAGCATTCAAAACTAATTGTATAAGAAATATAATAGCAATAACTTATGGGTTTTCCTTGTGGTTCAACTGGTAAAGAATCCACCTGCAATGCGGGAGACCTGGATTTGATTACTGAGTTAGGAAGATCCCTTGGAGAAGGGAATGGCTACCCACTCCAGTATTCTGGCATGGAGAATGCCATAGACTGTATGCATAGTCCATAGGTCGCAAAAAGTCAACATGATTGAGTGACTTTCTGACTCATGATATAAAAATGGATTAATTAAGTTGACAAAGACCTAGATATCAAATAACATAAAACATAATCCTCCTAGAATGATCTGGTATATAGCATATTCTCAGTTATTTGATGGATACATTAGGACTTAGGTTTCTATTTATGGACATTTAATATGTGGTAAGGTTGTATTTCATTTTATTTGGAAGAAGTGAATTGTTGATAAAATTAAACACAAGTGTCTATTTATTTTACCAAGTCTGTAGTTTCCTACCCCAAAACATCTTGCAAAAAATTAGAAAGATTATGACCTCAGTGTAAGTGTAACAGAGACTTCATAGATAAACATCTTGCAATATACCTATAAAGTTTTTGCATGCGCAAAATCCTGATAAATAAGTCAAGATACTCAGAAGTAAGATGATAGACATTTTTAACTAGAGAGAATTTTTTTAATTTATGACCAAAAGCATGTAATTAAAGTCAGTTCAAAAACAGTCTTTTGTAAAAATTATTTGAAATATTGATATTGATAGAAAAATGGACATATAATATGTGGGTACATAATAATAATACCAGGCAAATCAAAATCATGACCAAGCATAAAAATCTTTGCTTGAACTCAGTATATAGTTTAAGAGAACAACAAAAAATATTTTTCATACCATTGTTCTGGGATAAACTTAAAGGCCTTTCAGATTTTGGGGTAAGAATAATTACCCCTAAATGTGCTAGTAGCAGTAAAGAAGCAGTCTCTGATAAACAATCTGAAGATAGCTATTAATAGTTAAACTAAAAATATTCTTTTTTCACTTTAAATCAATTTTTATTTCAATAATGAGTAAGATTTTTTCCATTAGGAATTTAAATGCTTTCAGGCTGACAAACATCTTTAACAATTACCATAGTCAAGAATATATCCAAAGTGGACAGTACAAACAAGATGTTAATTTTTGGGAACTACCCTAGCAGTCTGGTAGTTAAGACTTCATGCATAATACAGAAAGAGAAGTTTTAAAATAATCTAAGAATTTATGGCAAAAGAAATATTAACTTGAGTGAGACTAGGTCAAGTAGAGTAGTTTTAAAACAACTGTATGTAACAAAATGGAATGAAAATCTATGCTATATAAAAATGTGAAATAGTAACAATTTAACAAAATCAACATGGATCATTAATATAAAGTTAAGTTGCCAATGACTTGGAAAAAAAGAATGAAACAGAATGACTTTTTAAATGTAGGGAAAAAGCAGTATTTAAGTTATAATTTCACCTTATATGAATAGTTGTGGATTTCAGTGTACCCTGGTGGCTCAGATAGAAAAGAATCTGCCTGCAATGCAGGAGACCTGGGTTCAGTTCCTGGGTCAGGAAGATCTCCTGGAGAAGGGAATGGCAACCCACCCCAGTATTCTTGCCTGGAGAATTCCATGGACAGAGGAGTCCATGGGGTCACAAAGAGTCTGGCATGACTGAATGACTTCACTTTCAAATTTCACAGAAAGTATAGTGAACATTAGTCAAATGATAAACAAGAATGCCTTCCAAATGATGGTTTGATGTGAAGCAACTTTTAAACATAGGTCTAATCAAAAGGAGCAATTAGGCATTTCCCTGGTGGTCCAGTGGTTAAGAATTAGCACTTCCATTGAAGGGGGCACAAGTTCCATCCCTGGTCAGGGAACAAAGATCCCATATGCCATGTAGGGTGGCCAAAAATAAATAAATAAAGGAACAATTAGAAATAGCAGAGATGTAAATGCATGTTGGAAAAACTGTAATCAGTGATTTATTAGCACAAAGGATACAGAACTTTCAACTTCATTTTTGTCTAAAACAGTGATCGGCAAGTGGAGAATATTAAACTGACAGCTCAGTTTCTTTCAGAAAAAAAAAATTTTTAATAAAAACAAATATATAGTGATGCATGTACATGGAATCTAGAAAAATGGCACTGAGGAACCTTTTTGTTGGGCGGGAATAGAGACACAGACGTCGGGAAAAGACATATGGACACAGCTAGGGGGGAGAAGGGGGATGAATTTGGAGATTGGGACTGACGCAGGTGCACTGCCATGTGTAAAACAGATAGCTAGTGAGGACCTACTGTGCCGCACAGGGAGCTCAGCTCGGTGCTCCATGATGACCTAGATAGATGGGATGGGGGATGGAAGGGAGGCCCAAGAGGGAGGGGATGTATGTATACATACAGCTGATTCACTTCATAGCACTACAAAAACTAACACAATGTGGTAAAACAACTATACACCAATAAATAAATAAATAGAAGGCAATGGAGAATATACAATATGATTAATTGAGAAATTTGACCACACCAAATTCATATATATTCACAATTCCCCTCAAACACATCTATACATAAATAAAGAACAAAATGACAAACAACCAGTATGAGGGGGTAGTGGTAACCTCCAACTGTTTATTTGAAAGATCATAATTATAAACACAGAGAAGGCAATGGCAACCCACTCCAGTACTCTTGTCTGGAGAATCCCAGGGATGGGGGAGCCTGGTGGGCTGCCATCTATGGGGTTGCACAGAGTCGGACAAGATGAAGCAGCAGCAGCAATTATAAACAAGAATAGAAATTCTCCAGTTCTATTCTACCAAGGAAAGGAGTCACAAAGATAATTTGAGATACAGAAAGTAAATAGTTATCAAATCCACTTACATATTCAAGCATCACAAGTAATGGAATAAATAATTCAAGTTCATTAGCATTCCTCTTTATGCAAATTAATTATTTTCCTTCCTTTGTTTTCCCCATAAAAAATGCTGTGAAATACATGTCTCTTGCAACTGCTGTTGCAAGGATGTGTTTGCAGGCCTTCTTTGGTGTGGACCTTTCTCATCAATAAGGAAATATAGTCAAATATGCCCTATATTGAAAGTTTGAAAAAAATGCCTTCACTTCATTTTATGTCCCTCCAGTTAACACCTTACCTCTTTCTTCCAGTGAATTAGTAACATACTTGGATATACATTCTATTATATTCTGCCTGGAAGCCCTTTATGTCTCTCTTCCCTTTTGTAATTGGGCTTTATTTCCTGTCATTTAATTGTCATCATTGAGCATTGCCTTACTGAGTTCTCTTTTTAGCATCTAAAAAATACTTTGATATTTCAATCAAACAAGCAAACCACCACAATGTTCTTTGGACTCTGGGATAGACTGAATTATTTTTCAAGTGTCCTCAGGCAAATATTCTTGATTTTCATTCTCTATGACCTGTTCCTGCAGTGTCTTTTGGGTTCTTGGACTCACCAGCATGGGAACTCTGAGAGGTAGTTCTCTAGGCAGAAGTCTGAATCCCTTCCTGGATGGTTGATGATGGAGACTGAAGCTCTGTGTGCAGATGAGACAGCAGGAAGGGTTAAACTATCGAAATTTGAGCCAGACTTAGGACTCTGAAAGCAACAACTGTGTCTCATCCACACCCAAGTTGTACAAGCTCAGGGACCACAGCAGAGGAGATATTTACAGCTCTCTCTGTCTGCTCATTATGTACATTTCTCTCATTTTACAATGGCCTGTAAGCACATGAATTCCCTATAGAACTTGGTCTGGACAGAAAGAAATTTTTCCTGCTGATTCTCTGTTCTCAAGAGATCAGGTTATAAGCCAGGAGAATTCAGATCTATTGGGCTTCCCTGATGGCTGAGCGAGTAAAGAATCCACCTGCAATTCAGGAGATGTAGGAGATATGGGTTCGATTCCTGGTTCAGGGAGATCCCCTAGAGGAGGGCATTGCGACCCACTCTAGTATACTTGCCTGGGAAATCCTATGGACAGAGCCTGACGGGTTACAGTCTAAAAGGTCACAAAGAGTTGGACATGACTGAGTGGCTAAGCACTTCTTAAGACCTATGCCAATAGGACCTTTTATGATTAACTTTCTAAAGAGTTTTTTCAGACCCTTCTTTAAGTCTTTATTTCTCAGACTATAGATGAAGGGGTTCAGCATGGGTGTGACCACAGTGTACATCACCGAGGCTGTTGCACTTGAGTGGAAGCTGTGGGTACCAGCAGAGCTGAGGTACACTCCTAAACCTGTACAATAAAATAAGGAGACAACTGAGAGGTGAGACGCACAGGTGGAAAATGCTTTATACTTCCCCTGAGATGATGAGATTCTGCCTATGGAAGAAACTATCCTAGAGTAAGAGTGAAGAATACACGTGAAGGAACCCCCAGCCAGGAACACAGCTCCAGAATACATCACCACATTATTGAGAAAGGTGTCAGAACTGGCAAGTTGGATCATCTGATTGAGTTCACAGAAAAAGTGGGGGATTTCTAAGAAGGTACAGAATGACAGTCTCAACAAACTTAAGCTTTCTAACAAGGAATGCAGGACACTGATGACCCAGGACACCAGCACCAACAGTTCACAGACCTGGGGGTTCATGATGACCGTGTAGTGCAGGGGGTGGCAGATGGCCATGAAGCGATCATAGGCCATCACTGTTAGAAGCAAGATGTCCAGTCCTGCAAAGAGTGTGAAAAAATACATCTGGGTGATGCAGCCTTCATAGGTTATGACTTTTCTCTGTGTCTGGATATTCCACAGCATCTTTGGGATGGTGGTTGAGGTGAAGCAGATATCTACAAAGGACAGGTTGGAGAGGAAGAAGTACATGGGGGTGTGCAGGTGGGAGTCTGAGCTGACGGCCAGGATGATGAGCAAGTTTCCAAATACAGTGATCAGGTACATGGAGAGGAAAAGACCAAATATGAAGTGTTGCAATTTTAATTCCTCTGAGACTCCCAGAAGAAGAAATTGTGAAACTCCTGTTAGGTTTCTTATTGCCATGTGTTGATGGTGACTATAGAAAAATAGGGAAATAGCATGATTTATTTTCACACAAAAGCATCATTACTCATGTGGTAGAAATGCTACCATTTATATTTTGCCATCAATAATTGCTTTCAGCATTTTGTTCATGGATTTTGTGCACTTGAAGGAATCTCCTGTGTCATCTCTAGTTAGCAAAGTTGTCTCATGGTCAGTTTCCCCCAACATGTTATGTATTTTACATAACATGTATTTACTACAATTTTAATGAGAAATTCTTTCATACACTTGAGGAATATAAACTGAATTGTGACAATATTCGAGGTACTATCTATGCAGGGAGTTAGGGTGTTGGAAAACAAAAGCTCATAAAATCTGGTTGTGCAGAGAGAATATAAACAAATAAAAAGTTACATAGAAATTTAAATGTATATATAACATGTCTTATGCTTATGGGTCTCTTAAAAAGAGACTCATAAAATAAAAAGAAAAGAAAGCTGGCATAAAAGCAAGGGTGAAAAGGAAATACTATTTTAGGCCTGTTTAGACAAGAACTGCAAACAAGATGTTATTTGAACAGACTTCAAAGAAGGGTGACTGTCATGAACAGACTTGGGGGAGGGTGTCCTTACAAGGGAGCAACTAGTGCACAGGCCCTGAGGAGAATGCTTGCTTAAGATGACCAAGTTGATAAAAGGAAGCCAATCTGGTGAGAGAAAATGAGCAGGAGGATTAGTGAGGAGAGATATTGTCAGAGAAGGTTGAAAAATTATGTAGCCTCCGTGTTACTGCTGAACCTTCAAATCATGAAGCCCACATGTGTCTTTAGTGCTTTCAGTCAGTTCAGTTCAGTCACTCAGTCATGTCCGACTCTTTGCGACCCGATGAATCGCAGCACACCAGGCCTCCCTGTCCATCACCAATTCCCGGAGTTCACTGAGACTCACGTCCATCGAGTCAGTGATGCCATCCAGCCATCTCATCCTCTGTTGTCCCCTTCTCTTCCTGCCCCCAATCCCTCCCAGCATCAGAGTCTTTTCCAATGAGTCAACTCTTCGCATGAGGTGGCCAAAGTACTGGAGTTTCAGCTTTAGCATCACTCCTTCCAAAGAAATCCCAGGGCTGATCTCCTTCAGAATGGACTGGTTGGATCTCCTTGCAGTCCAAAGGACTCTCAAGAGTCTTCTCCAACACCACAGTTCAAAAGCATCAATTCTTTGGAGTTCAGCTTTCTTCACAATCCAACTCTCACACCCATACATGACCACTGGAAAAACCATAGCCTTGACTAGACGGACCTTTGTTGGCAAAGTAATGTCTCTGCTTTTCAATATGCTATCTAGGTTGGTCATAAATTTTCTTCAGTGCTTTAGGAAACTCCATATTTTAAAAAGCCTATATGACTTATCTCACTTATCATAATGGCTTCAAGTTCCAACCATGTTGTTGCTAATGGCAAGATTTCATTCTTTTCCTAGGAACTGGTATATAGTTGATCTAAACTCTTTATTAGTTTCAGGTGTACAACATAGTGATTTGATATGTTTATAGATTATACTCCATTTAAAAGTATTACAAAATATTGGTTATACTCTGCCTATTACAGATTTATATCTTGTTTTGTTTTATTTCTTTATTATTTTTTTTAAATTATTTATTTATTTATTTTGGCTGTCCTGGGTCTTCATTGCCATGCAGGCTTTTATGATAAGTGAAATAAGTCAGACAGAGACAAACACACACTTGTGACATCTTGCTTATATGTGGGATCAAAAAAACAAAACAAAACAAAACAAAGCCGAAAGCCAAAAGCCAAGCTCATAGACAGAGAGAACAGATTGTGGCTGCCAGAGGCAGGAGCAGGGAGTGGGAGAGGGTAAACTAGATGAAAGGGGTCAAATGTACACACTTCCAGTTATAAGATAAATAAGTCATGGGGCTATAATACACAGTATTGTGACAATAGTTAATAATACTGCATTGCATATTTGAAAGTACACTTGGTGATTTGTACTAAATAGACTCATTTTGAAAACCATTTCACAATATATATAAATATTGAATCATTATGCATAAACCTGAAACTAATATAATATAACATGTGTTGATTACATCTCAATAAAAGATACCTTTAAAAAATGCCTATAGGAAACAAAATTTAAGGAAAATCTAGAAATGACTTCTCAAAGAAATGATATACAAAATTACAATTTAATGATATCAAGTGTGTTACTAATTCAATTTTAGATTTGGAAATGAAAGAATATGACAGAAAGTCTTTTTTAATGTGGGGAGGAAGCAGTACCTAAGTTATAATTTCCTCTTCCATGGGGACATATGGACTCAAATTCAGGTATGGAATACAAAGTTGTCTTTGGTTAAATGCAAAGGAGAATGCCTTCCAAATGGTAGTGGCTGAATATCTGCAACTCTCATAGATAGATCTGATCAAAATAGAATAATTTAAACAATAACGGATAAGAGATAGGAAAGGTAGTTGGAAATGCATTAAAATCATGATTTATTAGCACCTAATATACAGAAGAACATTTTCATTTCTATTTAAAGCAAGGGTTTTCCAAGTAAAGAATATTTAAATGACAACTCTATTCCTTCAGTTAAACTTTTTTTTTTAAAGCAATAGAGATGAATTACAAAAAGTGAAAAGCAATAAGATGAATTGACACTGATTTTACCACACAAAATTTATAAATTCTCACATGTTATATATACATTGTTTTGTATATACAGAAAATAAGTAAAAGGCAAGCATCAAGCTTGATGAAAAATTTTAATTGTTTGAAAGAATAAAATATAAAACAGTAATAAAACATGCTGGATTCACCTAGAGGGATGGGGTGGGGAGGGAGGTGTGAGGGGTGTCAGCTGGGGAGACACATGTATACCTATGGCCAATGCATATTAATGCATTGCAAAAGCCATCACAGTATTATAAAGTAACTATCCTCCAATTAAAATAAGTAAATAAATTTTTAAAAAAATAAATTAAAAAAGGAAAGGTCCTGATTAGTCATGTCTCTATATTTTCAACAGAGAAAGTGATTGGTTAGCTAATCTACAAATGTATTCACTCTTACAGGAAATAACTACAGATGAAGCTCATTACTACACCATTTTTCACATGATAATGTGTTTTATTTTCTACATTGAGAGGAGAAATGCTGTGAAATATATATCTCATGAACTGCTGTTTCAAGAAAATATGTGGAGGCATTCCTTAATCTGGATACTTCTCATCATAGTCAAATATGCTCCATATTAAAAAAAAATGCAAAAATCCTTGCATCACTGTACATCCTTCCACAGCTAATACCCTTTGTCTCTACTCCAGTTAATTGCAAACTCCTTAAACTTAGATTCTACTTTTACTGGAAGGACTTTATACCTCCTATTCCCTCTTCTCATTGGGCTTTCATGTTCATCTTTTAATGGTCAACCTTGACCTTGAATTGTTAGTTCAATTTTCACTTCTATTTTTGGAATAAAAAATTAATATATTATTAATCAAGCACACAAACAACCTCAGTGATCTTGCCTCTGGGTTAGCCTGGACTGGCTCTCAGGTGAACTCGGGTGAATGTTCTTGATTGTTATTCCCTTTGACACTCTGCAGTATTTATCTGGTTCTTGACTCACCTGGGCGAGTCTCTGAGAGGAAGGTCTCAACAGAGATGTCCAAATTCCTCTTGAGTGGTTGATGATGGAAATAGGAGCTCTGTTCCCAGACAAGACAGTGAGATGCAGTCAAGCATCAGTCCCCTAAGTCAGTTATGTCTCCAAAAACAACAACTGAGTCCTGTCCAGACCAAGGATGCACAGGCTGAGGGATGCAGCAGAGGAGATATTTACAGCTCCCTGGGTCTACTCATTACCATGTTTCTCTCTTGTTTCCACCACCTCTAATAACTGATTTCCCTGAGGGACACTGGTCTGGACAGATAAAAAAATTTTCCTGCTCATTTTCTATGTTTAGGAGACAATGTTACAAATCAGATGCATTCAACATTTATTACTCTTTACATGAACTGTCGTATCTACCCAGAGGAATAAACCTTAAGTTTCCCAACAACTTATCCCAACCATGAATCCATCTTTATCTAGAATCCAAGATTGGTATTCTGTCTTGATTAGGGCCCTAATCAAGCACCAACTGTAGTGGGTCACAGCCCCTAAAATCCTATCATCATCTTTAAGAAGTGAGTTAACAGTGTCACTTTAATATAAAACCTTGGACAGGACACTGCTTGGATTTATGACAATACTGCCAAAACAGTTACACATTTCATACTTCCAGCACAAGACTGGTTATTTTGTTCCTCATTAGAAAGTGTTTGTTAGTTGTAAGAGGTGTATTTAGATCTTAGCATCTCCTAGAGATTGTATGATTTATTTTTGGAAAACTTCATTCTGTGAGGTAGTACTATTATGAACTCGGTTTTCCATTGTAGAAATGGGGTTCATAGGGGTTAGTGATCTCCCAGTTATAATCTGAGTAGAAGTAGTGACAGATTCTATTTACTTGGGCTCCAAAATCACTGTGGATGGTGACTGAGGCCATGAAATTAAAAGATGCTTGCTCCTTGGAAGAAAAGCTGTGACAAATTGAGACAAGCATTTTATTTATTTTTTTAATTTATTATTATTATTTTTTTTTTACTTTACAATATTGTATTTGTTTTGCCATACATCAACATGCATCTGCCACAGGTGTACACGTGTTCCCCATCCTGAACCCCCCTCCCACTTCCCTCCCCAGACAAGCATTTTAAAAAGCACACACATCACTTGGTTGACAAAGGTCCATGTTGTCAAAGCTATGGGTTTTCCAGTAGTCATGTAATGATGTGAGAGTTGAACCATAAAGAAAGCATTATGCTTTCAGATTGTGGTGCCGTAGAAGACTCCTGAGAGTTCTTTGGACAACGAGAAGAACAAAGCAGTCAATCTTACAGGAAATCAATCCTGAATATTCACTGGAAGGACTGTTGCTGAAGCTGAAGCTTCAATACCTTGGCCACCTGATGTGAAGAGCTGATTCACTGGGAAAAACCCTGATGCTGGGAAAGATTGAAAGCAAAAGGAGAAGGAAGTTGTAGAGGATGAAATGTTTAGGTAGCACCACCAGCTCAATAGACATGAATCTGAGCAAATTCTGGGATGTAGTGGAGAACAGAGAAACCTGGTGTGCTATATAGTCCATGTCATCACAAAGTCATACACGACTTAGCAAATGAAAACAACAACATCATGATGAAAGCTAACTTGATTTATTGTGGTGATTAGTTTGTGATATACACAAATGATCAAGCCATTATGTTGTACACTGGAAACTAACATAAGGTAATATCAGTTATGTTTCATTTAAAACAACAACATAAGGGCTGGTTTAGTCAAAACATTTGTTCAGATCAAAATCACAAACATTATGGGCCTGGGCAACGCCCCCCAGGCATTCTTAGGCAACAGCATCATATCAGTAGATAGATACTGAAATTGGGTTCATGAGAGAGTTCACATTACCAGGAAGAGCAGTTAAAATAATAATGTAAAGCAGAGTGACAATACCAAAGTGAAACTGTGGTTTCATCTTTCCCCCTACAAAGGCATTGCATAAATGATCTTAGATGCCAAGTATAGTTTTATTCATATCAGTATAACAACTCATGATAGCTCTTTCATGGAAACTAAGGACAATTGTGTGGGACAGTATAAGTCTTTTGAGAAGAAAATATTTTTTAAAAATCTAAGTCTCTCCATGAAATATATGTTAATTTACAAATATATCTGATACAAAGTACAGAAAACTTTGGGAATATATGAAAATGGCCCCAAAGAAAAGCTGTCTGTATCCAGACAGAGCAGAAAGATTAATAAATTGAATTGTTGAAATTGTATACAAAGGTTGAATTCAAAGAAATAGAAATCCCAGGAAATAATTGGAAACAAATTATATTCCACAGTGCTCAAAGAATCACAATTTTGTGTTCTGAAGTTTTGAGTCATGCAATCAAGGACACTTCTTCACCTCCAGAATGATTGGTCCTTTTATACCTGCCATCCCATATAATCTCTTCAGAGCTCCCATTAATGTCTTCATTCCTCAGACTGTAGATGAAGGGATTCAGCATGGATGTGACCACAGTGTATGTCACTGAGGCTATTGCACTTGAGGGTGAGCTGTATAGCAGCAGAGCTAAGATACACTCCTAGGACAGAAGAATAAAGCAAGAAGACAACTGAGAGGTGAGAAGCACCGGTGGAAAATGTTTTATTCTTCCCCTGAGCTGATGAGATTCTACATATAGAAGAAACTATCTGATGCTGGATGCTTGGGGCTGGTGCACTGGGACGACCCAGAGGGATGGTGTGGGGAGGGAGGAGGCAGGAGGGCTCAGGATGGGGAACACATGTATACTAATTAAATAATTTTCTATTAAAGAAAAAAAGAAAAAAAAATACAAGAAAAAACTAAAAAAAAAAAAAAAAAAAAGAGTAAAGGATACCAGCAAGGGGTCCACAGCCAGCACCCAGTTGAAAAATAAAACACAGCATCTTTAAGAAAAGTGTCAGAACAGACAAGTTTGAACATCTGATTGAGATCACAGAAAAAGTGGGGTATTTCCATGTCTGTACAGAGGACAATCACAACATCATTAAGCTTTATGACAAGGAATTTAGGACACTCGAGATCCAGGACACCAGCATCAGCAGTCCCCAGAGCTGGGGACTCGGGATGATATTGTAGTGCAGGGGGTGACAGATGGTGAAGAAGTGGACATAGGCCATCAAAGCCAGTAGAAATTTGTCCAAAGAGTATGGAAAAATACATCTGGGTGATGTAGCCTTCATAGGTGTTACCTTTGCTCTGGGTCTGGATATTCCACAGCATCTTTGGAATGGTGGTGGAGGTGAAACATATGTCTACAAAGGACAGGTTGGAGAGGAAGAAGCACATGAGTATGTGGAGGTTAGAGTCTGAGCTGACAGCCAGAATGATAAGCAGGTTTCCAAGCACAGTGATCAGGTACATGGAGAGGAAAAGCCCAAATATGACGGGCTGCAGTTCTGGTTCCTTTGATAATCCCAGAAGGAGAAATCCTGAAAATTGAGTATCATTGCCTGGTTTCATGTGTGGTGGCAAAGACTAAAATTTTAAAATACTATGATTAATTTTTATATAAATGGACATCAGTAAAATGTTGAAAATGCTATAATTACAGTTGTATGTCAAGCAAAAGTAAACATAAGAGAGAGTGGGTGGTTTCGTTATTTTCATTGGAAGTTCAGGAAGACTGAAAAACTAGGGTATATTTGTATATAAACCTTAAGGGAAAAAAGTTGGCAAACAAAGAGTTATCTGGGGAAGTGTGTGCCCTGCAGGGAAAAGAGTCAGTGCAAAGGATCTGAAGAAGGTTCTCATTTCAGACATTTCAGGCTCAATATATTTCCAGTGTGGTGAGCAAAGAGCACAGGGAGAGTGATGACAGATAGTGTCAGAGAGTGGACTCCTTACCACAACTGGAACTTCAGGGCACAAGGAGTCCCTTTGTCAAATTCTTTTCTTTGCTCAACATTAATTTTGATTTCAAGGCAAGGATCCTAGTCACAGGGCTTCTCCTTATCTTCATATGTTGGTTAACATTCTGGTTTCTGTCTTTTACCAGTCACTTTACTGTATATGGGTTCAAGTAGTCAACACTCAGAACTGTGCATCAGCCATAAGACACACACAACACAGAGCATATTTTGTCCTGTTAGGGGCACAATACACCCAGGCTCTTCTCATCCCTGAAAGAAAGTGAAAGTGTTAGACACTCAGCTGTGTCCAACTCTTTGTGACCCCATGGGCTGTAACCCACCAGGCTCTTCTGTCCATGGGATTCTCCAGGAAGAATACTGGTATGTGCTGCCACTGCCTTCTCCAGTGGATCTTCCCAACCCAGGGATCAAACCCAGGTCTCCTGCATTGCAGGCAAAGTCTTTACTGTCTAAGCCACCAAGGTAGCACCTTCTCATTCCTAACCACCAAAATTAAGAAGAAAAAAAAAAAAAAAAACCCTCTAGAAATAAAGCTGTCTATCAAATTATCTTTATCCTAAAGAGTAAAGAAATAACATTCATAGTCCAGTTGGTGAGCCTGCCTGGGACATGTGAACTTGGTGCTTCATTAAAGTGTGACCATTTTCTGTCTTGTATTTAAATAAGTATAAAAACCTCAGCTATTTGTAAGGCCTCCTCAGACAACCATTTTGTCTTTTTGCATTTCTTTTTCTTGGGGATGGTTTTGATCACTGCCTCCTGTATAATGTTATGCACCTCAGTCCATAGTTCTTTGGGCACTCTGTCTATCAGATTTAATTCCTTGAGTCTTTGTCACATTCACCACTTTATAATTGTAAGGGACTTGATTTAGGTCTTACCTGAATGGCCTGGTAGGTTTCCCTACTTTCTTCCAGTTGTCTGAACTTGTCAATAAGGAGTTCATGATCTAAGACACAGTCAGCTCCCAAAGTTGTTTTGCTGATTATATAGAGCTTCTTCATCTTCAGTTGCAAAGAATGTAATCAATCTGATTTCAGTATTGACCATCTGGTGATGTCCATGTGTAGAGTAATCTCTTGTGTTGTTGGAAGAGGGTGTTGCTGTGACCAGTGAATTCTCTTGGCAAAACTCGGTTATCCTTTGCTCTGCTTCATTTTGTACTCCAGGGTCAAACTTATCTGTTACTCCAGGTATCTCTTGATTATCTACTTTTGCATTCCAGTTCCCTATGATGAGAAGGACATCTTTTTTTGATGTTATTTCTAGAAAGTCTTGAGTGTCTTCATAGAATCATTCGACTTCAGTTTCTTTGGCATTCGTGGGTGGGGCTTAGACTTGGGTTACTCTGATACTGAATGGTTTGCCTTGAAAATGAACAGAGATCATTGTGCTGTTTTGAGATTGTACCCAAATACTGCATTTCAGACTCTTTGTTCACTATAAGGGCTACTCCATTGCTTTTAAAGGATTCTTGCCCACTGTCCATTCAGTCGCTCAGTTGTGTACTATTCTTTGGGACCACATGGACTGCAGTATGCCAAGCTTCCCTGTCCACCACCAACTCCCAGAGCTTACTCAAACTCATGTCCATTGAGTGAGTGATGCCATCCAACCATCTCATCCTCTGTCGTCCCCTTTTCCTCTTGCCTTCAATCTTTCCCACCATCAGGGTCTTTTCCAATAAGTCAGTTCTTCTTATCAGGCAGCCAAAGAATTGGAGTTTCAGCTTCAGCATCAGTCCTTCCAATGATTATTCTGGATTGATTTCCTTTAGGATGGACTGGTTGAATCTCATTGCAGTCCAAGGACTCTCAAGAGTCTTCTCTAACACCATAGTTCAGAAGTATCAATTCTTCAGAGCCCAGCTTTCTGTGTAGTCCAACTCACAACCATACATGACTACTGGAAAAACCATAGTTTTGACTAGATGGACCTTTGTCGGCAAAGTAATGTCTCTGCTTTTTTTAATATTCTGCCTAGGATTGTCATAATTTTCTTCCAAGGAGCAAGTATCTTTTAATTTCATGGATGCAGTCACCATCTTCAGTGATTTTGGAGCCCCTCAAAATAAAGTTTCTCACTGATTCCATTGTTTCCCCATCTATTTGCCACAGTAGTAGATATAATGGTCATCTGAATTAAATTCACCCATTCCCATTCATATTAGTTCACTGATCCCTAAAATGTTGATGTTCACTCTTGTCATCTCTCGTTTAATCACTTCCAATTTACTTTGATTCATGGACCTAACATTACAGGCTCCTATGCAATATTGCACTAGGAATAAGTGTGGGTGGCTGTGACGGCACATAAGCATGGCTGAGAGGAGCTACCCCACATCAGAGGCCAGGGGAGGCAGCCGAGAGGAGCTACCCCGTGTCCGAGGTCAGGGGCAGTGGCCAAGAGGAGCTACCCCGTGTCCAAGGTAAGAGGCAGAAGCCGGGAGGACCCCATGCCTGAGGGTCAGTGGCCAAGAGGAGCTACCCCACGCCCAAGGTAAGGGGCGGTGGCTGAGAGGAGCAACCCCATGTCCACGAGCGGTGGCTCCACAGGCTCAGGAGGGCCTAGAGGAGCTACTCCACGTTCAAGGTCAGGAGGGGCGGAGGTGAGGAGATACCCCTCGTTCAAGGTAAGGAGCAGCAGCTGCACTTTGCTGGAACAGCCAAGAAGAGATACCCCACGTCCAAGGTAAGAGAAACCGAAATAAGATGGTAGGTGTGGCAAGAGGACATCGTTACAGACACAATGAAACCATAATCACAGAAAACTAGTCAATCTAATCACACTAGGACCACAGCCTTATCGAACTCAATGAAACTAAGGGATGCCATGTGGGGCCACCTAAGATGGGCGGGTCATGGTCGAGAGGTCTGACAGAATGTGGTCCACTGGAGAAGGGAATGGCAAACCATTTCAGTATTCTTGCCTTGAGAGCCCCATGAACAGTATGAAAAGGCAAAATGATATACTGAAAGAGGAACTCCCTAGGTGAGTAGGTGCCCAATATGATACTGGAGATCAGTGGAGAAATAACTCCAGAAAGAATGAAGGGATGGAGCCAAAGCAAAAACAATACCCAGCTGTGGATGTGACTGGTGATAGAAGCAAGGTCTGATGCTGTAAAGAACAATATTGCATAGGAACCTGGAATGTTAGGTCCATGAATCAAGGCAAATTGGAAGGGGTCAAACAGGAGATGGCAAGAGTGAACGTCAACATTCTAGGAATCAGTGAACTAAAATAGACTGGAATGGGTGAATTAAACTCAGATGACCATTATATCTACTACTGCAGGCAGGAATCTCTCAGAAGAAATGGAGTAGCCATCATGGTTAACAAAAGAGTCCGAAATGCAGTACTTGGATGCAGTCTCAAAAATGACAGAATGATCTCTGTTCTTTCCAAGGCAAACCATTCAATATGACAGTAATCCAAGGCTATGCCCCAACCAGTTACGCTGAAGAAGCTGAAGTTGAACTGTTCTATGAAGACCTACAAGACCTTTTAGAAATAACACCCCAAAAAGATGTCTTCATTATAGGGGACTGGAATGCAAAAGTAGGAAGTCAAGAAACACCTGGAGTAACAGGCAAATTTGGCCCTGGAATATGGAATGAAGCAGGGCAAAGGCTAATACAGTTTTGCCAAGAGAACACACTGGTCATAGCAAACACCCTCTTCCAACAACACAAGAGAAGAAGATGTCCATCTACACATGGATATCACCAGATGGTCAATACCGAAATCAGACTGATTGTACTCTTTGCAGCCAAAGATGGAGAAGCTCTATACAGTCAGTGAAAACAAGACCGGAAGCTGACTGTGGCTCAGATCATGAGCTCCTTATTGCCAAATTCAGACTTAAATTGAAGAAAGTAGGGAAAACCATTAGACGTTTCAGGTATGATCTAAATCAAATTCCTTATGATTATACAGTGGAAGGGAGAAATAGATTTAAGAGACTAGATCTGATAGATACAGTGCTGATGAACTATGGATGGAGGTTCAAGACATTGACCAGGAGACAGGGATCAAGACCGTCCCCATGGAAAAGAAATGCAACAAAGCAAAATGGCTGTCTGGGGAGGCTTTAAAAATAGCTGTGAAAAGAAGAAAAGCGAAAAGCAAAGAAGAAAAGGAAAGATATAAGCATCTGAACGCAGAGTTCCAAAGAATAGCAAGAAGAGATAAGAAAGCCTTCTTCAGTGATCAATGCAAACAAATAGAGGAAAACAACAGAATGGGAAAGACTAGAAATCTCTTCCAGAAAATTAGAGATACCAAGGGAACATTTCTTGCAAAGATGGGCTCAATAAAGGACAGAAATGGTATGGACCTAACAGAAGCAGAAGATATTAAGAAGAGGTGGCAAGAATACACAGAAGAACTGTACAAAAAAGATCTTTATGACACAGATAATCATGATGGTGTGATCACTCATCTAGAGCCAGACATCCTGGAATATGAAGTCCAGTGAGCCTTAGAAAGCATCACTACGAACAAAGCTAGTGGAGGTGATGGAATTCCAGTTGAGCTATTTCAAATCCGGAAAGATGATGTTGTGAAAGTGCTGCATTCAATATGCCAGCAGATTTGGAAAACTCAGCAGTGGCCACAGGACTGGAAAAGATCAGTTTTCATTCCAATCCCAAATAAAGGCAATGCCAAAGAATGCTCAAACTACTGCACAATTGAACTCATCTCACACGGTAGTAAAGTAATGCTCAAAATTCTCCAAGCCAGGCTTCAGCAATACGTGACTCATGAACTTCCTGATGTTCAAGCTGGTTTTAGAAAAGGCAGAGGAACCAGAGATCAAATTGCCAACATCTGCTGGATCATCGAAAAAGCAAGAGAGTTCTAGAAAAACATCTATTTCTGTGTTTTTGACTATGCCAAAGCCTTTGACTGTGTGAATCACAATAAACAGTGGAAAATTCTGAAAGAGATGGGACTAGCAGACCACCTGACCTGCCTCTTGTGAAACCTATATGCAGGTCAGGAAGCAACAGTTAGAACTGGACATGGAATAAGAGACTGGTTCCAAATAGGAAAAGGAGTACTTCAAGGCTGTATATTGTCACCCTGCTTATTTAACTTATATGCAGAGTGCATCATGAGAAACGCTGGGCTGGAAAAAGCACAAGCTGGAATCAAGATTGCAGGGAGAAAGATCAATAACCTCAGATATGCAGAAGACACCACCCGTATGGCAGAAAGTGAAGATCTAAAGAGCCTCTTGATGAAAGTGAAAGAGGAGAGTGAAAAGGTTGGCTTAAAGCTCAACATTCAGAAAACTAAGATGGTGGCATCTGGTGCCATCACTTCATGGGAAATAGATGGGGAAACAGTGGAAACTGTCAGACTTTATTTTCGGGGTCTCCAAAATCACTGCAGATGGTGACTGCAGCCATGAAATTAAAAGATGCTTCTCCTTGGAAGGAAAGTTATGACCAACCTAGATAGCATATTCAAAAGCAAAGACATTACTTTGCCAACAAAGGTTCATCTAGTCAAGGCTATGGTTTTTCCAGTGGTCATGTATGGATGTGAAAGTTGGACTGTGACGAAAGCTGAGTGCTGACGAATTGATCCTTTTTTAAAATTAATTAATTAATTAGTTAATTTTTTATTATTGTTATTTTTTACTTTACAATATTGTATTGGTTTGAAGTGTGGTGTTGGAGAAGACTCTTGAGACTCCATTGGACTGCAAGGAGATCCAACAAGTCCATTCTGAAGGAGATCAGCCCTGGGTGTTCTTTGGAAGGAATGATGCTAAAGCTGAAACTCCAGTACCTTAGCCACCTCATGCGAAGAGTTGACTCTTTGGAAAAGATTCTGATGCTTGGAGGGATTGGGGGCAGGATGAAAAGGAGATGACAGAGGATGAGATGGCTGGATGGCATCACGGACTCGATGGATGTGAGTCTGAGTGAACTCCAGGAGATGGTGATGGACACGGAGGCCTGGCGTGCTGCGATTCACGGGGTCACAAACAGTAAGACAGGACTGAGCGTCTGAACTGAACTGATGCAATATTTTTCTTTATAGCATCAGACTTTACTTTCACCACCAAACACATATGCAACTGGGTGCTGTTTCCACTTTGGCTCAGCTTCTTCATTCCTTCTGGAGCTATTTCTCCCTTCTTCTCCAGTAGCATATTGGGCACCTACCAACCTTGGGAGTTTATCTTTCACTGTCATATCTTTTTGCCTTTTCCCAGAGAAGCAAAAGGCAAGGAAAAATGGAAAGATACACCCATTTGAATGCAAGTTCAACAAGGAGAGATAAGAAAGTCTTCCTAAATGAACAATGCAAAGAAATAGAGGAAAACAACAGAATGGGAAAGACTAGAAATCTCTTAAAAAATAATTAGAAAAAAAAATAATAATTAGAGATTACAAGGGAACATTTCATGCAAAGATGGGTACAAAAAAAAAAAAAGAAAGAAATGCTATGGACCTAACAAAAGCAGAAAATATTAAGAAGAGGTGGCAAGAATACACAAAAAGACTATACAAAAAAGATCTTAATGATCTGGATAACCACAGTGATGTTACCACTAACCTAGAGACAGACATCTTGGAGTGTGAAGTCAAGTGAATCTTAGGAAGCATCCCTGTAAACAAAGCTAGTGGAGGTGATGGGATTCCAGCTGAGCTATTTCAAATCCTAAAAGATGATGCTGCAATAGTGCTGCACTCAATATGCCAGCAAAATTTGAAAACTCAGCAGTGGCCACAGGACTGGAAAAGGTCAGTTTTCATTTCAATACCAAAGAAAGGCAATGCCAAAGAATGTTCAAACTGCCACACATTTGTTCTCATTTCACATGCCAGCACAATAATGCTCAAAATCCTCCAAGGTATGCTTTAACAGTGCATGAACTGAAAACTTCCAGATGCACAAGCTGGATTTGGAAAAAGTAGAGGAACTAGACGTCAAATTGCCAACATCCGTTGGATCATAGAGAAAGCAAGAGAGTTCCAGAAAAACATCTACTTCTGCTCTGTTGACTACACTAAAGCCTTTGACTGTGTGAATGGCAACAAACTGTGGAAAACTCTTAAAAATACGGGAACACCAGACCACTTTATTAGCCTCCTGAGAAACCATTATGCATGTCAAGAAGCAACAGAACAACGGGTTGGTTCCAAATTGGGGAAGGAGTACATCAAGGCTGTATATTGTCTTATTTAACTTATTTAACTTATATGCAATAGAGATATATATGTCATAATTATACATGCCATAATTAAATATATATGCCATAATTGTAGACAGCACAGAATTTTTTTTAGCCAAAAAAGAATAACACAGGGAGCTCAACTTGATGCTCTGTGACAACCTAGAGGAGTAGTATGGTGTGGGAGGGAGGCTCAAGAAGGATACTCCAGTATTCTTGCCTGGAAAATCCCATGGACAGAGAAGCCCGACAGGCTACAGTTCATGGGATTGCAAAAGAGGCAAACATGATTTAGCGACTAAACAACAATAGCAGCAACACGTGGTAGATATTGGGGACACAGGCTGAATAATTGTATGACACCAAAAGACCAGTTCTAAAACTCAGTGGCATGAATAAAGTCGATATTATCAGGAAGGACAGTTAAACTGGTGATACAGAAAAATTACAGAGCCAAAATAAAAACATTGGTTTCGGACTTTACTCTGCAGTTGAATTCTATAAGTTACTTTAGCTGCCAAAGGCGTTTTTTCCTCATGAGTAAAGAAGATTTTTTTAAAAAATACTTGAAAAGATGGATGTTTCTTAAGACAAAGGCCTTAATAAATCCAATTTTTCCTACCAAAGAAATGGAAGTTTCCAAATATTTCTTACTCATGTTTGGGAAAAATTTAAGGGAAAGTAGAAAAATAGAAAAAATGGAAAATTGTCCATGCATCACCTATTAAGAAAGCTTAATCAAGTTACTTATATCAAAGAGTGCAAAAAACCAGGCAATACATAAAAGGAACAAGTGCTCTTTCCACAATCTGATCAAGAATCACAATTTCTGACTCTAATGCTTTGAGCACTGCAATTATCAGCACTTCCTCAACCCCAGGACAAATGGCCCTTTCATAGCTGCCACTCCAAAGAATCTTCTCAGAGCCCTCTTTATGTCTTTATTTCTCAGACTGTAGATGAAAGGGTTCAGCATGGGGGTGACCACAATGTACATCACCGAGGCTATTGCACTTGAGTGTGAGCTGTGGGTTGCAGTAGAGCTAAGATACAATCCTAAACCTGTACAATAAAATAAGGAAACAACAGAGAGGTGAGATGCACAGGTGGAAAATGCTTTATACTTCCCCTCAGCTGATGAGATTTTACATATAGAGGAAACTATCCTAGAGTATGAGTAACATATACCAGCCAGAGGGACAGCACCAAAGAGCCCAATTGCAAAATATATCACAACATTATTAAGAACGATGTCAGAACACGCAAGTCGGAGTACTTCTTTCAAGTCACAGAAAAAGTGGGGGATTTCCAAGACTGTACAGAAATACAGTCTCAGTACCAGTAAGCTTTGTACCAAGGAATTCAGGGCACTCATCATCCAGGACAGGAGCACCATCAGTCCACAGAGAATAGGGCTCATGATGACTGTGTAATCAGGGGGTCACAGATGGCTATGAAGCGGTCATAGGACATGACAGTTAGAATTAAGTTCTCCAGCTCTACGAATAGTATGTGAAAATGCATCTGGGTGATGCAGCCTCCATAGGAAATGGCTTTGCTCTGTGTCTGTATGTTCACCAGCATCTTTGGGATGGTGGTGGAGATGGAACAGATGTCTACAAAGGACAGGTTGGAGAGGAAGAAGTACATGGGGGTGTGCAGGTGGGAGTCTGAGACGGTGGCAAGAATGATGAGCAGATTCCCAAACATAGTGATCAGGAACGTGGAGAGGAAAAGTCCAAATATGAGAGGCTGCAGTTCTAGTTTCTCTGATAACCCCAGAAGAATAAACTGTGCCATTCCTGTATCATTTCCTTGTACCACGTGGTGGTGATAACTACTAGCGAAGAAAAATATAGCATGATTAATTTCTACATGTGTGCACATTAACACAGTAAAATGCTATGAATTACAATATTTAATCATCTTTAAGTAATCTACTGTGTCATCTGTGATTAGAAATTCCTAACACTCAACCTTTTCCCCAAGAGGTCATGATTAGTTTTAAAGCAAATGTCTTTCATATATTCTAGAAATTCATGTTGAGTATCAACCATCTTCTAGGCTAAATGTGTGAGATGCTGAGAACAAAACTTCAAACAATGCAATGATGAAGAAAGAATATGAGATAGCAAATGAAAAAAATATATATATATATATGTCATCTCATGTGGTGACAGATGATATGGGGGGGAAAAGGCAGGTATAAATTACCATGCATGTATGTTACATTTTACTGAGAGTTCAGGAAGATATGCAAAAACAACAACAACAACAACCAGAAACATTTGAACAGAGACCTGAAGCAAGACAAAGCAGAGACATCAGTTTACCTGGGGGACCAGTGTGCCCTATTGAGAAAAGAGTCTGCAAAGTACCTGAGGGCAGGGCTTGTTTCAAATATTCAAGACTTAAAAAGCAGCAAAAGTGTCAAGGAGAACAAACAACAGTGAGTGTGAGGAGAAATGGTATCAGAGGATGCTAAGGAACAAGGTTTTCCTGCTACAGCTGAACCTTCAAGACACAAGAAGTCCTTCATCCACATGTTGTTACTTTCACATTTTTACATTTGTTTTGATTCCTATGAATTAAAATGAATTGATTCCTTTATTTGCATCTTCTGGTTGACATTATTGTGTCTGTGTTTTAAGGGTAATATTTTGGAGTGGATAATTTAAGAATCACTTTCCAGAGAACTGCTCATTCCCCAAAACACACACACACACACAAGACACACACACACACACACACACACACACACACACACACATATCATTTATTAATGGGCTTGTAACTCTGGCTCTTTTCACTTTGGGCTACAATAATTATGAAAGCAGTGATGAAAGAAAGTCATCAACACTATGTTATTTTTGCCCAAGAAAATGTAGAAATAGTACCCAAGTTCTAGATGGTAAACTTCCTATGGACTGTATTCCATTTAAATGTGACTACTCTGTGCCCTGTATTGGGCTTCCCCTGTGGTTCAGCAGTAAATAATCCCCCTGAAGTGCAGGAGATGCAAGAGACACAGGTTTAATCCCTGGATTGGGAAGATCCCACTCCAGTATTTTTGCCTGGAGAATCCCATGGACTGAGGAGCCTGGTGGACTACAGTCCATGGACTTGCAAAGCATTGGACATGACTGAAGCAATTGATGAAGCATGCATGCATTAAAAAAAAAAAAAAGGTAGTTCAAAAAACTGAGGAAATGAAAAGTCCTGTGGAGGAAAATAAGGTCTACCTGTGGGTCACATTCCTTGGTGGTTGCCTTGTCCTAGGATACAGGCCTTGGAGTATGTATACCTCAGTTATGCAGACATTTCATCCTCTATGACAAGTCTGATGGCATCAGGGATTTACACCATGGTCTCCCTTACAAACCTGTATTGAATACTTTCATTTTCAAAGCAAAATCGAATAAACTCAGCTGGTCCCTAAGAGACCATGGAAAAGAGAAAGATTCCTTGATTCTGATAGCTTTCCAATGACAGTTGTATTGCCTTGATACTCAAAATACCTCATAAAATATTCTAAAGCAATTTATCAAAGCAGGAAGGAGTAGTCATTTTAGGACAACAGGAGCATTACAGTAGAAAGTAAGCAAAGGGAATACGGCTTCCTTGGTGGCTCAGATGGTAAAGAATCTGCCTGAAATGCAGGAGACCCAGGTTTGATCCTTGAATCATGAAGATTCCCTGGAGTAGGAAGTGGCAACCCACTCCAGTATTCTTGCCTGGAGAAATCCATGGATAGGATCTCATGGGGTCACAAAGAGTTGGACACAACTGAGCAACTAACACTTCCAAGGGAATAAACCCACAACTGACAACAGAAAATAGACAATACACAATTATAGATGAGAATTTTAAAAGATAAATGCTCTAGGCTCGTGCACTGGGATGACCCAGAGGGATGGGATGGGGAAGGAGGTGAGAGGGGGGTTCAGGATGGGGAACACATGTACACCCATGGTGATTCATGTCAATGTATGGCAAAACCAATACAATATTGTAAAGAAAATAAATAAATAAACCTGAAAAAAAATAAAAATTAAAAAAAAAAGATAAATGGTAACAGACTTTTGTAAATGATCTTAAATACAAAGCTTTTGATTCAGAAAACTGACTTTTGGAACTCAGTGTTATCATATATTAGCTGTTTGAATGTAGTGGATCTACAGACCCATTGTAAACATTAATGACCGAACTCAAATAGTGGGGATAGTGGTATCTATCCTCCTAAGTTGGAAGGCAAATTTAGTCAATATATGTAAAAGTTTAGCATAGTTCCTTTCTCATACTAAATTAGTAGGTATCACAGAGATGTGAATTTGCTTGTTTTTTTCTTTCTACCTTCCAAATTCTTCCCTTGCTTCCCTACCTCTTGGTATTTAAGAATTCCAAAGTAAGACTCCTTTTCATATCCTTCTTTTCATTCTAAGCACAATATTTTCTTGTGAATATCTAACGTGAGGAAAAATACAGTGAAATGTTTGTCTCAAGAACAGTGTTGCAAGGCAGTATATACTTCCATAGATGTGGGTCATTCTAATAAAAATGGAAGGTATTCAAATACTTCCCAATTTTAAAAGTCTTTTTGTAAATGTGGATATTTCATTTCACATGCCTCCAAACCCACTTTTCTTACTCTCCTTAAATGTATAACTCCTGTAGTATGCTCTGATTTTACTGGAACTACTTTATGCTCCTCATTGCTTCCTCATTCTCATCCAATTGGATTTCCATTCCCATCACTTAATTGTCAACACTGATTCTTGTGCTGCTGAATTCATCAGACACATCTCCAAAAATATTAACATATAAAATAAATGAATTATAAGTTAATTAGTCAACCTAATGAACAACAATGGCTAATATCTCAGCCCTGGTGTGGGCTGATTAGGCTCTCAAGTGACCTCAGAAAAAAGTTTTCCACTTGTATTCTCTCTCAAACTTCCTTGAAGTACCTATGGAACTCTCACACTCACCTGGATGGGGACGACAGGAGGAAAGTCCCTGTGTGGATATCCATGTTTCTCCGTGGATGGTTGATGATGAAGGCTGAAGCTCTGTTCTCAGGCAGGTCAGAAGGAAAGAGGGAAGCATTGGTCCTTATTCAGATGTAGGACTCCAAAACCAATAACCATGCCCTGTGCAGCTCAAGGTTGTACAGATTGAGGGATGCAGCCAAGGAGATTTTACAGCTCTCCATGTCTGTTCATTAGGCACTGTTTCCATTGTTACTCCCACATCTGAGCACAACACTTCCCTGTGGGACACTGGTCTAGATAGGAAAATTTTCCTGATGAGTCTTTTTTCCCAGAAGGTTAATTAGAAGTCAGATGAGTCTAGTTATTATTACCCTCTTCCCATGAACTTGCCTGCCTTCCAGAGGTCTAACCTCCTTGCACTTTATCCTTGTGTGTGCTAAGTCGCTTCAGTTGTGTCCAGTTCTTTGCAACCCTATGGACAGTAATTTGCCAGGGGCCTCTGTCCATGGTATTCTCCAGGCAAGAATACTGAAATGGGTTGCTATGCCCTCCTCCAAGGGATCATTCCAACTCACAGATTAAACCCACATCTCATGTCTCCTGCATTGGAAAGTGGGTTCTTTTCCAATAGCACCACCAGGAAAGCCCATATCAACTATACTTCAATTGAAAAAATAACTTAAGCAAAAAATAGTATTGACTTAATGATCTGACATAGAATAGCAATAAAATTGGCAAAAGAGTAGACATGCATTTCAGTTCAGTCACTCAGTCGTGTCTGACTCTTTGCAACCCCATGGACTGCAGCAACCTAGGCTTCCCTGCCCATCATCAGCTCCAGGAGCTTGCTCAAACTCATGTGCATCGAGCCAGAGATGCCATCCAACCATCTCATCCTCTGTCGTCCCCTTATCCTCCTGCCTTCAATCTTTCCCAGCATCAGGGTCTTTTCTAATGAGTCAGTTCTTTGCATCAGGTGGCCATAGTATTGGAGCTTCAGCATCAGTCCTTCCAATGAATATTCAAGACTGATTTTCTTTAGGATGGACTGGTTTGATCTCCTTGCAGTCCAAGGGACTCTCAAGAGTCTACTCCAACACCACAGTTCAAAAGCATCAATTCTTCAGCACTCAGCCTTCTTTATAGTCCCACTCTCACATCCATAAATGACTACTGGAAAAACTATAGCTTTGACTAGATGGACCTTTTTTGGCAAAGTAATGTCTCTGCTTTTTAATATGTTGTATAGATTGGTGATTGCTTTTCTTCCAAGGAGCAAGGGTCTTTTTATTTCATGGCTGCACTCACCATATGCAGTGATTTTGGAGCCCCCCAAAATAAAGTCTCTCACTGTTCCAACTGTTTCTCCATTTATTTGCCATGAAGTGATAGGACCAGATGCCATGATCTTAGTTTTTTGAATGTTGAGTTTTAAACCAGTTTTTTCACTCTCCTCTTTCACCTTCATCAAGAAGGTCTTTAGTTCCTCTTCACTATCTGCCATAAGGGTATATCTGAGGTTATTGATATTTCTCCAAGCAGTATTGATTCCAGCTTGTGCTTCATCCAGTCTGGCATTTTGCATGATGTACTCTGAATATAAGTTAAATAAGCAGGGTGACAATACAGAGCCTTGACATAATTCTTTCCCAATTTGGAACCACTCTGTTCTTCCATGTCCAGTTCTAACTGTTGCTTCTTGACCTGCATATAGATTTCTCAGGAGACAAGTCAGATGGTCTATGGTCTTGTATTCCCATCTCTTGAAGAATTTTACACTGTTTGTTGTGATCGACACAGTCAAAGGTTTTGGTGTAATCAATAAAGCAGAAGTAGATGTTTTCTGGAACTCTCTTGCTTTTTCTATGATGCAACGGATGTTGGCAATTTGATCTCTTTTTCCTCTGCTTTTTCAAAATTCAGCTTGAACTTCTGGAAGTTCACAGTTCATGGACTGTTGAAGCCTGGCTTCGAGAATTTTGATTATTACTTTGCTGGAATGTGAGATGAGTGCAATCGTGCAGTAATTTGAAAATTCTTTGGCATTGCCCCTTTTGGGGATTGGAAAACTGACCTTTTCCAGTTCTGTGGCCACTGATGAGTTTTAACTGAATGTAATACTCAGTGTTCCTAGAAACAGTGGCACATAGTAGATGTTCAATTATTTGTTTAATGAATCAAGAATCAGGTACAGTAGAAATGCACATTGGGCTTTCTAGCTGGCTCATAAGTAAAGAATCCAGCTGCAATACAGGAGACCCAGATTCAATTCCTGGGTCAGGAAGATCCCTTGGGGAGGGAATGGCTACCCACTCCAGTATTCTTGTTTGGAGAATTCCATGGACAGAGGAGCCTGATGGATTACAGTCCCTGGAATCCTGAAAAGTAAGATACAACTAGGCAACTAACACTTTCACTTTTTGTAGTGATTTCAAGATAACTGAATGCAACAATATTGAATAAAAATCTACAATTAACTTATATAAGGACATAAAATATTAACAATTTAATGATACCAACATGAGCTACTATTTCAACTTAAATTCCCAAAGACTTAGAAATAAAATATCTTAAAGGATTTTAAAACGTTAGAATAAAGGAGTACTTAAGTTACAATTTGTTCTCATGTTTGTATGTTTGGATTCAAATACACATATGAAAGATGACGGTGATATTTTTCAAATGGCAAAGAATAATGCTTTCCAAGTGCTCACCAAAAGTGATACAACTTTTAGAAATATGTTTAATCAAGAAAGGCTGATAAGAGCAATAACAAGTAACAGATTTCCATGTGTATAAATGTATAAAAGTTTATTTATTCACACTATGCAAGAGAACATTCACTCTTGTTTTTGTTTATAAGAAGGATTTGCAAGTGACAAGTATTAAAGTGACAGTTCAATTATTGCATTAAAAAAAAATCCAAAAAGTAGAAAAGCAATAGAAAGAACACCATATGACTGAGTGCTATGGAACTAAAGAGCCTCTTGATGAAAGTGAAAGAGAGTGAAAAAGCTGGCTTGAAACTCAACATTCAAAAAATGGCATCCAGTCTCATCACTTCATTGCAAATGTATGGGGAAACAATGGAAACAGTGACAAACTTTATTTTCTTGGACTCCAAAATCACTGGAGATGGTGACTGCAGCCATGAAAATGAAAGACACTTGCCCCTTGGAAGAAAAGCTATGACCAACCTAGACAGCATATTAAAAAGAAGAGACATTACTTTGCTGAAAAAGGTCCACATAGTCAAAGCTATGGGTTTTTGAGTAGTCATGTATGGATGTGAGAGTTGAATTATAAAGAAGGCTGAGCGCTGAAGAATTGATGCTTTTGAACTGTGGTGTTGTAGACTCTTGAGAGTCCCTTGGACTGCAAGGATATCAAACCAGTCAATCCTAAAGGAAATCAATCCTGAATATTCATTGGAAGGACTGATGTTGAATATGAAACTCCAATACTTTGGCCAGCTGATGCAAGGAACTGAGTCCTTAGAAAAGACCCTGATGCTGGGAAAGATTGAAGATAGGAGGAGAAGGGGATGACAGAAGATGAGATGGTTGGATGGCATCACCAACTCAATGGACATGAGTTTGAGCAAGCTCCTGGAGCTGATGATCGACAGGAAAGCCTGGGTCACTGCAGTCCATGGGGTCGCAAAGAGTTGGACACGACTGAGTGACTTAGCTGAACTGAGTAATAAAAAGAACAACATATGATTGAGTATATGTTATCAAACATTCTAA
The DNA here is from genome assembly GCF_029378745.1 of Bos indicus. NCBI lineage: Eukaryota > Metazoa > Chordata > Mammalia > Artiodactyla > Bovidae > Bos > Bos indicus. Next base: position 8,747,472 of record NC_091766.1, on the reverse strand, counting down.
TATATCTACATACTTAAAATAATGAAATTGCATGCAATAATTTTGTGAATAGTACTGGTGAGAGTGGGCACCCTTGTCTTGTTCCTGACTTTAGGAACACCGTTGAGGATAATGTTTGCTGCGGGTTTGTCATATATAGCTTTTATTATGTTGAGGTATGTTCCTTCTATTCCTGCTTTCTGGAGAGTTTTTATCATAAATGGATGTTGAATTTTATCAAAGGCTTTCTCTGCATCTATTGAGATAATCATATGGCTTTTATTTTTCAATTTGTTAATGTGGCATATTACACTGATTGATTTGTGGATATTGAAGAATCTTTGCATCCCTGGGATAAAGCCCACTTGGTCATGGTGTATGATCTTTTTAATGTGTTGAAATCAAAAATAAACTAATGGGATCTAATTAAAAGTAAAAGCTTATGCACAACAAAGGTAACTATAAGCGAGGTGAAAAGACAGCCTACAGAATGGGAGAAAATAATAGCAAATGAAGCAACTGACAAACAACTAATCTCAAAAATATACAAGCAACACCTGCAGCTCAATTCCAGAAAAATAAACGACCCAATAAAAAAATGGGCTAAAGAACTAAATAGACATTTCTCCAAAGAAGACATACAGATGGCTAACAAACATATGAAAAGATGTTCAACATCACTCAGTATCAGAGAAATGCAAATCAAAACCACTATGAGGTACCATTTCATGCCAGTCAGAATGGCTGCGATCCAAAAGTCTACAAGCAATAAATGCTGGAGATGATGTGGAGAAAAGGGAACCCTCTTACACTGTTGGTGGGAATGCAAACTAGTACAGCCACTGTGGAGAACAGTGTGGAGATTCCTTTAAAAACTGCAAATAGAACTGCCATATGACCCAGCAACGCCACTGCTGGGCATACACACTGAGGAAACCAGAAGGGAAAGAGACACGTGTACCCCAATGTTCATCGCAGCACTGTTTATAATAGCCAGGACATGGAAGCGACCTAGATGTCCATCAGCAGATGGATGGATAAGAAGGCTGTGGTACATATTCACAATGGAGTATTACTCAGCCATTCAAAAAAATACATTTGAATCAGTTCTAATGAGGTGGATGAAACTGGAGCCTATTATACAGAGTGAAGTAAGCCAGAAAGAAAAACACCAATACAGTATAATAATGCACATATATGAATTTAGAAAGATGGTAACAACAACCCTGTATATGAGACAGCAAAAAAGACTCTGATGTATAGAACAGTCTTATTCACTCTGTGGGAGAGGGAGAGGGTGGGAAGATTTAGGAGAATGGCATTGAAACATGTATACTATCATGTATGAAACGAGTCGCCAGTTCAGGTTTGATGCACGATACTGGATGCTTGGGGCTGGTGCACTGGGACGACCCAGAGGGATGGTATGGGGAGGGAGGAGGGAGGAGGGTTCAGGATGGGGAACACATGTATACCTGTGGCGGATTCATTTCGATATTTGGCAAAACCAATACAATATAGTAAGGTTTAAAAATAAAATAAAATTTTAAAAAAAGAAAAGAAAAATGGTAACGACAACCCTGTATGTGGGACAGCAAGGGAGACACAGATGTATAGAACAGTCTTTTGGACTCTGTGGGAGAGGGAGAGGGTGGGATGATTTGGAAGAATGGCATTGAAACATGTATAATGTCATAAAGGAAACGAATCACCAGTCCAGGTTCTATGCAGGATGCAGGAGGCTTGGGGCTGGTGCACTGGGATGACCCAGAGGGATGGTATGGAGAGGGAGGTGGGAGTGGGGTTCAGGATGGGGAACACGTGTACACCCGTGGCAGACGCTGATGTATGGCAAAACAAATACAAATTGTAAAGTAAAAAAAATAAAATAAATAAATAAAAGAACCAAATTTTTAAAAAAGGAAAAAAAATTTTGTGAATAAATGAAACATCAAATTTTTGTTGAAAAGTATCATCAAACATAGGAATCCAACCAATTCAACCAGAGCATACAAAACAAAAGACTCTTTCAGACAATACTTTTTATCAAGAAAGTAAATGACTAAAAAATTGAAATATATATACAGCATCATTGGTAATAAAATAATTTCAAGTGTTATAATTAATAATTTTTAAAGCTCTTTAGTGTGCCCATTTTCATATAAAACATTTTTATGTGAATATCCAGAGATAGACAAGATACTGAGATATATAATTCCAAGTAATGCTGCAGTAGGCATGTATTTGCATAAATCCCTTGGTCAGGATTTATTTTTGCAATCCTTATTGTAAAATTCAGATTTAAATACAAGAATGTAGGGAAAACCACTAAACCATTCAGGTATAACCTAAATCAAATCCCTTAAGATTACACAGTGGAAGTGATAAATAGATGCAAGGGATTAGATCTGATAGACAGAGTGCCTGAAGAACTATGGATGGAGCTTCATAACATTGTTCACCAGACAGTGATCAAAACCATCCCCAAGAAAAGGAAATGTAAGAAGGCAAAATGGTTGTCTGAAGAGGCCTTACAAATAGCTGAAAAATGAAGAGACACAAAAGGCAAAAGAGAAAAGGAAAGATATATCCATCTGAATGCAGATTTCCAAAGAATAGCAAGGAGAGATAAGAAAGCCGTCCTCAATGATCAATGCAAAGAAATAGAGGACAACAATAGAATAGGAAAGACTAGAGATCTCTTCAAGAAAAGTAGAGATACTGAGGGAACATTTCGTGCAAAGATGGGCTCAATAAAGGACAGAAATGGTATGGACCTAACAGAAGCAGAAGATATTAAGATGGGGTGGCAAGAATACATAGAAAAATTATACAAAAAAAGATCTTAATGACCCAGATAACCACAATGGTTGATCACTGACCTAGAGCCAGACATCCTGGAATGTGAAGTCAAGTGGGCCTTAGGAAGCATCACTATGAACAAAGCTAGTGGATGTGATGGAATTCTAGCTGAGCTCTTTCAAATCCTAAAAGATGATGCTGTGAAAGTGCATCACTCAGTATGTCAGGAAATTTGGCCATAGTGGCCACAGGACTGGTAAAAGTCAGTTTTCATTCCAATCCCAAAGAAGAGCAATGCCAAAAATGTTCAACTACTGCACAATTTCACTAATTCTACATGTAAGCAAGATCATGCTTAAAATCCTCTAAGATAGTCTTCAACAGTACATGAACTGAGAACTTCCAGTTGGACAAGCTGGCTTTAGAAAAGGCAGAGGAACCAGAAATCAAATTGCCAACATCCATTGCATCATAGAAAAAACAAGAGAATTCCAGAAAAAAGATCTACTTCTGCTTCATTGACTACACTAAAGCCTTTGACTGTGTGGATCACAACAAACTGTGGAAAATTCTTCAAGAGATGGGAATTCCAGACCACCTTACCTGACTCCTGAGAAATCTGTATGCAGGTCAAGAAGCAACAGTTAGAACTGGACTGGTTCCAAATTGGGAAAGGAATCCATCAAGCTGTGTATTGTCACCCTGCTTATTTAACTTATATTCAGAGTACATCATGTAAAATGTTGAGCTGGATGAATCACAAGCTGGAGTCAAGACTGCCAGAAAAATACCAAAAGCCGCAGATAGGCATATGACACCATTCTTATGCTAGAAAGTGAAGAGGAACTAAAGAGCCTCTTGATGAAGGTGAAAGAGGAGAGAGAAAAAGCTAGCTACAACTTAGCATTCAAAAAACTAAGGTCATGGCATTCAGTCTCATGACTTCATGGCAAATAAATGGAGAAACAATGGAAACAGTGATAGACTTTATTTTCTTCAGGGAATAAAGGCTATGACAAACATAAACAGCGTATTAACAAGCAGAGACATTACTTTGCTGACAAAGGTCCACATAGTCAAAGCTATGGTTTTTCTGGTAGAGAGTTGGACCATAAAGAAGGCTGAGTGCAGAAGAATAGATGCTTTTGAACTGTGGTATTGGAGAAGACTCTTGAGAGTCCCTTGGACTGCAAGGATATCAAACCAGTCAATCCTAAAGGAAATCAATCCTGAATATTCATTGGAAGGACTGACTGATAATGAAGCTGAAGCTTCATTACTTTGGTCATCTGATGTGAAGTCTGACTCATTAGAAAAGACCCTGATGCTACGAAAGATTGAAGACAAGAGGAAAAGGGAACAACAGAAGATGAGATGGTTGGATGGCATCACTGACTCAATGGACATGAATTTAAGCAAGCTCCAGGAGATGGTGAAGGACAGGGAAGCCTGGGTTGCTGCAGTCCATGGGGTCTCAAAGAGCCAGACATGACTGTGGGATTGAACAACTCGGTCAGGATCTTTCTAATTAATATGAAAACCAAGCACTTGACTTAGTGAGTGAACAAGAGTAACAACATACCATAACCTACCTTAGAACATTATAGTGATTGCAAAAAATTTTATTTATGATGTAGTCATAAATAAATGTAGTCCTCATACTACATTTATGATGTAGTCCCCTTATGCACTTCATTCCCCATTATGTTAATGATACTCAGAAGGGTTTAATGTTATGCTCAATAAAAGTGAAAGTGAAGTGGTTCAGTCATGCCCAGCTCTTTGGGACCCCATGGACTGTAGCCTACCAGGCTCCTCTGTCCATGGGATTTTCCAGGCAAGAGTACTGGAGTGGGTTGCCATTTCCTCCTCCAGGGGATCTTCCCAATCCAGGGATTGAATCCAGGTCCCTGGTGTTGTAGGCAGACACTTTACCATCTAAGCCACCGGGGAAGTGCTCAATATTTTAAACCAAATAAGAGATGGAGTCTTGATTGGAATCTCTCAGGAGGCTCCCAGTTTTCAAACACTGGAGCAGTGATTCTCAACCAAGAGTGATTTTGCAATTAAAGATATTTGGCAATATTTGAAGGGGTCCTACTGAATTCTTCTGACATACAGGACATCATCCAATGCAAGTAATCATACTTCCCAAGTATCAACACTGAGGTGATGAAACCTATTCTAGACTAGCACTTCTCTAAATCCATTGCTTCTGCAAATTACCAAGGATTGTATTTCAAATGTAAATTATTATTCAGTAGGCCAGATCAGGGGCCCATGTCCCTGCATTTGTAACAAGATTCTAAGTGTTATTTGATAGTACAGGTCCTGGCCTGTGGATGACAATTTGAGTAGCAAGAAAATGGTCTGTGTTAGATTCAGGTGTAAGTAGTTTTAGGCCTTCACCCAGAATCTTCCAATCTTTCTTAATTTTGAAAGAAAAAATTTTTGGTCACCTGTTAGGTAGTGATAAATTTTGTGTTTGATTTTTTATAAAAGTATTAGTTAAGTTACTCAGTTGTGTCCAACTCTTTGCGACCCCATGGACTGTAGCCCAGCAGGCTTCTCTGTCCATGGGTTTCTCCAGGAAAGAATACTGGAGTGGGTTGCCATTTTCTTCTCCAGGGGATCTTCCCGACCCAGGGATCGAACCCAGGTCTCCCGCATTGCAGGCAGATGCTTTAACCTCTGAGCCACCAAAGTGACATCAAATAATTTCTATTAGGATAATATTTTGCAGTAGTCACAATAAGATCCTCCAAAAGATTTCTACAGAAAAATCTCAAGAACTTTGGAATAGCCTTATTTACATAACTAGTTTAATTACAATAGCAGAGGAAATAAGGTTGCTGATCATTTTTCTTGATATAAGAGTATTAGCACATCCCAGTACACCAGCCTCAAGCTTCCTGTATCCTGCATCGAACCTGGACTGGCGATTCATTTCTTATATGATATCATACATGTTTCAATGCCATTCTCCCAAATTATCCCCTGCTCCCTCTCCCACAGAGTCCAAAAGACTGTTCTATACATCTGTGTCTCTTTTGCTGTCTCACATACAGGGTTATCATTACCATCTTTCTAAATTCCATATATATGCATTAGTATACTGTATTGGTGTTTTTCTTTCTGGCTTACTTCACTCTGTATAATTGGCTCCAGTTTCAACCACCTCATTAGAATTGATTCAAATGTATTCTTTTTAATGGCCGAGTAATATTCCATTTCATGTTGATGTATGGCAAAACCAATCCAATATTGTAAAGTTATTAGCCTCTAATTAAAATAAAGAAATTTAAATTAAAATAATAATAATAAATAAAACACTGGGAAAAAAGAAAGCATCACACAAAAAAAGAATATTAGCACAGATATCCAGGTCAGACTTATACAATTATGATTTTTCTAACCATTAAAGAGAGGGGAAGAATTGGAATTAGAGAGAGAGTTAAAATGCCATACACCTGTATTTGAATATGAAGGAAGGACCGTGAACTATGGAATGGTGGTAGCCACTGGAAGTAAAACAGGAAATTGAATGTAACCTGTTCTGGAGTATCCTTAAGGATCACAGTCTTGTAGATATCTAAATTTTCACTCAATGAGACTTCAGGCCTCTGATCTTAAATAATTTTATGACAGGTACTTTTTTAACCCACTGGTGTGGTAATTTGTTATTGGAGCAATAGGAGCCTAAAATATATTTGTTCAGTCATCTACCATTTCTAGGAGCTGAGCTAAAGATTTTCGATTCATGTGGGGAGCTGCCCGTGAGAACGGGGTCCTTTGTCTGAAGGACACAGCTCTGGGAGCTGCCTCAGTCCTTGAGGGTTTGCTTGCAAACATAGCTCTCTGTCCCGCCACCCCACAGATTAGGCGCTTATTTACTGCAGGCACCTGGAGTTCTGTGCAAACTTCTCATGCACAGAGAAATGTTATCTGGTGTAAGAAATAATAACAGGGAGCCATTCCCATGCTCTCAAGATTTCTTGTGACTTGTTTGTAAGGTCAACCAAGAAAAAATGTCAACTGTCTTGTCTTTCTCACGCTTTTCTGTATAAATATAAGATGCTGAATAAAGTTGGTGTCAGACTGCGTCCCTTCGTGGTGACATGTCTGAACCTCTCGACCCCATCTTTGTAGTCTCTTGCTTTAGTTTCTTTCTTAGCCCCACCTTGCACGTTCTCGGGACCTGATCGACTTTGCCGGCTGGCTCCGGCAGGTGGCGCCCGAAGCAGGGACTCGAGAATCGGAGTGCGACGACGGCCGCTGCCCGCCAAGATTGAGGTAAGTAAAGAGGAATTCCTAAGTAATTAAAAGTAAAGGGCAGGGAGGGTGATTGTCGAGAGTAATAAATCATGGGACAAGGCAATAGCCGCCAGTTATTTGTACATATGTTGAAAACTATGTTAAAAGGTAGGGGAATTCATGTAAATAAGTTACAGCTAGAAAAGTTTTTACTTTTTATAGAAGAGGTTTGTCCTTGGTTTCCAGAGGAAGGAACAGTTAGTCTGGAAACTTGGAAAAAAGTAGGAAAACAATTGCAGACATATTATTCCTTACATGGTCCCAATCGTGTTCCTGTGGATGCTTTTTCTTTGTGGACTCTCATAAGAGACTGCCTGGATCCTGAACATGAGGGACATAAAATTCAAATGGCTCTCAGGGATTCCACAGGACCCGAAGTTACAGAGCCTTCTGCCCTTCCACCTGAGCCGCTTTATGCTGTGCCTGAGGGAACAGCTTGTAAGGCTGGAGGGAGTGATGATGTGTTAAGCTCTGATGAACAGGAAGAGTTAAATGAACAAGCGGCTCAGTACCATAGAGAGGATATGCCTTGGAGATGATGGTTAACATGCAATCCCCCTCAGGAAAAGGGGAATTAAAACATTCAGGGCTTTCTGAAGAACAGCTGGAGAATTTAATTCAGAAGATTGTTATAGCAGTAAAAAAGGATGCACAGGGAGACTCCCACTCCAGCCAGCCTGCGCCTCCAGCATATCCTCCCTCGGTTCTTGCTGGACTCGATCCACCTCTGCCTTTCGTAGAACCGTGAGAGCTTATATCTATCCCTGCTTCTTTTCCCGGTGAAAACATAAAAATTAAAAGTGAGATATTATTATCTCCTCTTCAACAAGCGATTAAGCGAGCTAATGAAGAAGGAGAACATATTCCTGGGTTTTCAGGAATCTATCCAGTGTTTGAAAATGCTCAACAGCAGAGGTATTATGAGCTGCTGCCCTTTAAGCAACTGAAAGAGTTTAAAATGGCTTGTGCACAATATGGCCCGACTGCGCCGTTTACTCAGGCTATTATAGAGGCTTTAGGAAATCAAAATCTGCCACCTAATTATTGGAAACAGGTTGCTCGAGCTTGTTTATCTGGAGGAGATTATTTACTATGGAAATCTGAGTTTGCTGAGCAATGTGGGATATCAATCGGTGACATCAATCGGTGACAGGGACTGAACACCACTTATGAAATGATGGTGGGAGAGGGAGAATATCGAGACACTAATAGTCAACTTAATTATTTGCCTGGAGCCTACCCTCAGATTAGTGCTGCGGCTCTACAAGCATGGAAAAAACTTCCAAATTCTGATAAAAATACTGAAGATTTATCTAAAATTTGCCAGGGGCCAGATGAACCATATCAAGATTTTGTTGCCCGCCTGCTTGAGGCAATTGGTAAAATGATAGGGGATGAGCAGGCGGGGATGGTGTTGACTAAACAGCTTGCTTATGAGAATGCCAATTCGGCTTGTCAAGCTGCCCTGAGACCTTACAGGAAAAAGGGAGGCTTATCCGATTATGTACGAATTTGTGCTGATATCGGCCCTTCGTACATTCAAGGCATAACTTTGGCCACGGCATTACAAGGGTTATTGCCTTAGCTGGTTTTAGTGGACGGTTGATAATCATTATCCCTCAGATAAAATTTTGCAATTTGCTCATTATCACCAATTTCTCTTCCTCAAAATCGTTGTTTCTCAGCCCCTTGCCGATGCCCTAACTGTATTTACTGATGGCTCTTCTAATGGAATAGCTAGTTTGATTATACAGGACAATACTACCACCTGGCATACTAATTATAAGTCTGCTCAAGAAGTAGAACTATTTGCCATTTTTCAGGCTTTATTACAAATTTCTGCTCCATTTAATTTATATTCTGACAGTCAATATATCATAAGAGCATTAAACACTATTGAGACTGTTCCATTTATTGGTACCCTGAATTCTACTATCCAAACTCTTTTTCTTGATATACAACATATCATTTGTTCCAGAGTTAATAAATGCTATTTTGGTCATATTCGTGCTCACTCTGGGCTTCCTGGACCTTTAGCACGAGGCAATGCTTTGGCTGATGAAGCTACACGTATGATATTTCCTTCACTGGAACAAATGGCAAAAACTTCCCACAGCTTACACCATCAAAACAACAATAGCTTAAGACTTCAATTTGGCATTACTCGAGAAGCTGCCAGACAGATTGTTAAGCAATGTCAAACATGTCCTCATTTTTTTAGCGTCCCCCACTATGGAGTTAATCCTCGAAGATTGTTGCCAAACGATATATGGCAAATAGATGTTACCCATATTCCTGAATTTGGTAAACAAAAATTTGTTCATGTTACTATTGACACCTTCTCCGGCTTTTTACATGCCTCTCTACAATCCGGAAAAGCTAGCAAACATTGTATAGCTCATTGCATTAAATGTTTTGCTGTTATGGGAACCCCTAAAACCATAAAAACAGACAATGGTCCAGGATACACTGCAAAAAGTTTTCAATTATTTTGTACACAATTGTCTATCTCACATAAAACAGGTATCCCTTATAATCCTCAAGGTCAAAAAATCATTGAACGGGCACATCAAACTCTCAAACATCAATTACAAAAACTAAAGAAGGGGGAATTGTATCCCAATACCCACTCCAACTCTCTAAACCATGCTTTATTTGTTCTAAATTTTTTACAATTGGATATAAGTGGCCGTTCAGCAGCACAGCGATTTTGGAACTTTGATGCACAAACAATAAGACCTAAAGTCTTTTAGAAAGACCCACTTGTGGGAAAATGGTATAGACCAGATCCAGTACTAATCTGGGGACGAGGACATGTTTGTGTTTTCCCACAGGATGCCAAAGCGCCGCACTGGCTGCCAAAAAGGTTGGTACGCACGGCGGAGACGATCTCTAGCAAGCCAGATAAGGAGATTGACGATTCAAAAACATGATAAATTACCATCTCGGCAACAACTTCAGACATTGATGCGAGAGGCACAGAATCGTGTTGCTGTGCAGGGTGATCCAATATCGCCTTTAAGCTTCCTGATAACCTTATTAATTATCTTAAATCATATTAACACTGCACACTCTAAAAAATATTCAAATGCTTACTGGGCTTATTTTCCTGACCCTCCCCTTCTCCAACCGGTGGTCTGGGAGGGTCAGACCATTCCCATATACACTAATAAAACTGTTTTATTTCTTGCACCTTGTTTAATTAAAAAACTAATTGATGATCTATGGATGATAAAGGCTTCCATGTATGGAAATGGTCTGCAGTTAAAGGAACATAAGTGTGCGCCTATATAAAAAGAAAGGGGGAGATGCAGGGAGCTGCCCGTGAGAACGGGGTCCTCTGTCTGAAGGACACAGCTCTGGGAGCTGCCTCAGTCCTTGAGGGTTTGCTTGCAAACATAGCTCTCTGTCCCGCCACCCCACAGATTAGGCGCTTATTTACTGCAGGCACCTGGAGTTCTGTGCAAACTTCTCACGCACAGAGAAATGTTATCTGGTGTAAGAAATAATAACAGGGAGCCATTCCCATGCTCTCAAGATTTCTTGTGACTGTTTGTAAGATGTATAGGTCAACCAAGAAAAAATGTCAACTGTCTTGTCTTTCTCACGCTTTTCTGTATAAATATAAGATGCTGAATAAAGTTGGTGTCAGACTGCGTCCCTTCGTGGTGACATGTCTGAACCTCTCGACCCCATCTTTGTAGTCTCTTGCTTTAGTTTCTTTCTTAGCCCCGCCGTGCACGTTCTCGGGACCTGATCGACTTTGCTGGCTGGCTCTGGCAGATTCACACAATAAGCTTCTCTTAAATAGGGCATTTTGTGTTGAACTCCTACCATATATAGGAGGAAATCAGAGTCACTTTAGAGATCTTTTTCCCATTAGTTTATACAGAAAATTTTTCTTTATCTAAATGTAAATGTGGCTCTGATTTTGAGGCCTTTGAAATTTAAGATAGGAAAAGTACCTCATTATTGAAATTAATATCCTACTTTAAATCTTTGTGTTAACATTTCTACATTCTTTCTAGTTTGTGTTAATTCCAGCATTCTTTTTTTATTTTTCTTACTTCTATCCTTCCAACTTTCTTTCAAGTTTTCCTTCAACACAATGGGTGAGATTACTAATGAGACTGTGTGCAATACATATATGTGTGAGTGGGTTTATTTCAGAGACTGGTGGATACAGATGAAGGCACATATAAACATATATGTACTCCTAACCTTGAACAAGGTTTGTGGACTCAGCAAATATTTCTATGCATTGCATCCATACCTCACAATATCCAAGTGAAGCTAGAATTTATCATCTCATATTTCCTTATGAAGTGAAAACTGAGGCTCAGGGCAATTATACTGTTAACAACATTACAAAGAAATTAAAACTTATTGTGCACCTTTTTAAATTATTCACAAATGGAACCATGTAATATACCCTTAATTTTTGAAATTTAGAAAATGGTATATTTTTAAAATGTGCAGTTTAATGTATGTAATTACATGTTAATGAATTAGCTAAAAATTAAACATTTCTGAGTTACAACATGAATTAAACCATGCTGCATGGTTTAGGGTAATATGCTAAGCACAGGTAATTGAGTCACACCGAAAATCGATTGAGATAGCTCTTTTAGGAAGAAAGGAAAGTGTCAAAGTGTTTTATTTATATATTTTATATCACATATATCATTTAAATATGATATTTATATTATCCATTGACTTTTACTGATTATGAAAGAAATTAGAATGGGGAAAATATTTCATTTAGAGAACTGGAAAGAATCATATTTGTAGGCAGCAGCAATGGAATTTCTTCAAGCAGAAGCAGAAAGATATAATTACACCAAACAATCCTTCGCTCCAGTGATAAATCTCTTTACACACAAACAATGAAATCACACACACCATGAAAAACAGTTTTCATAGAAATAATCTGACATGAATTTTTGCTACATCATACTTAAGGTCCCCTCTGACTCCACATCTTATGATGCCAAACTCTTTACTGAAATTTTTGTCCCACACACACACCAATTAGAGGTATGATTTTGATGCTCACTTTGCCAGTGACTCATGTAGGTAAAGTGGACATTGAGCTACATGGAGAACAGTACACTGTGAGGGCATAAAAGCAGATGACATACTATGAAACACACTATTTGTTAATGTCTACATTTTCAGAAAGAGCAATTAGTGGTGATGTTCCAAGGTATGAAGAACCAAAATGTGATAAAATGTAGTTTCATATTTTTCTCTTCTATGATATTATGTAATAGGTTTGGGTATACAGTTTTTTCCATAGAAGTAGCAAAATTCATTATAATTCTTTAGTAAAACAAAATAAAATTTACTCAGTAAAAAGTAGATCATTTCAGAAGAATTTATTCTTAAGAAATGGGTGAAGTCTCATGAGGTAAATTGGAATTTATATATATTTCACACAAGAGTTTGAATCAATTTGAGAAAGTAGAAAAATGACAAAAGAAAAAAACTTAGATAACAGAGAAAAGTTTATAGAGGATGTTTTTAAAATTGTATAAAGTGAAGTGAAGTCGCTCAGTTGTGTCTGACTCTTTGTGACTCCATTGACTGTAGCCTACCAGGCTCCTCTGTCCATGGGATTTTCCAGGCAATATTCCTGGAGTGGATTGCCATTTCCTTCTCCAGGGGATCTTCCCAACCCAGGAATCGAGCCCGGGTCTCCCTCATTGTAGACAGATGCTTTACCATCTGAGCCACCAGGGAAGTCCTTAAAATTGTATAGAGAAGTTGAAATAAAAGAAACAGAAATACCAGGCTATAAATTGAAGAAGCAATTACTATCATCACAATCTGAACAAAGAATCACAATATCTGCCTATGAGGCTTTGAGTTCTGCTATCATGGGCATTTTTTCAGTCCAAGATCAAATGGCCCTATTAAAAAGTTTCCATCCTAAAGAATCTTTTCAGAGCTTTCTTTATGTCTTTATTTCTCAGACTATAGATGAAGGGATTCAGCATGGGTGTGACCACAGTGTACATCACTGAGGCTATTACACTTGCTTCTGAGCTGTGGGTACCAACAGAACTAAGGCATACTCCTAAACATGTACAATAAATAAGGAGACAACAGAGAGATGAGATGCACAGGTGGAAAATGCTTTGCACTCTAAGATAGGACACTATCTTAGAGTAAGAGTAAAGGATATCAGCCAGGGAAACAACTCCAAGAATTCCAGATCCAAAATACAGCACTACGTTATTGACGAAGGTGTCAGAACAGGCAAGCTGGATTAGCTGTTTGATTTCACACAAAAAAAGTGGTGAATTTCCAAGTCTGAGCAGAAGGACAATCACAATATCATTAAGCTGTGTAATAAGGAGTTCAGGACACTAATGATCCAGGACTCCAGAACCAGCCATCCACAGAGCTGGGAGTTCAGGGTGACTGTGTAATGCAGGGGGTGGCAAATGGCCATGAAGAGATCATAGGCCATCACAGTCAGGATAAAGTCATCTAATCCTGAAAAGAGAATGTAAAAATGCATCTTGACAATGCAGCCTTCATAAGTTATGACTTTGCTCTGTATCTGAACATTTTGCAGCATCTTTGGGATAGTGGTGGAGGTGAAGCAGATGTCTACAAAGGACAGGTTGGAGAGGAAGAAGTACATGGGGGTGTGGAGGTGGGAGTCTGAGCTGACAGCCAAGATGATGAGCAGGTCTCCAAACACAGTCATCAGGTACATGGAGAGGAAAAGCCCAAATATGAGGGGCTGCAGTTATGGTACCTCTGAAAGTCCCATGAGAAGAAATTTTGAAATGTGTGTATTGTTCCCTAGTTCCATATGGTGAAGGTGACTCGGGAAAAAAAAAGAACAACATGACTAATTCTCCCTGAAATTGGCATAACTCACATAGCTGAAATACTATAATTTTTATTTTGCTTGCAAGAAACTGATGCTAATATATTGTATATAGACAGATCCTCCCTGAGGATGTATCCCATTTCATCTCTCACCAGATATTTTTATCACATTGTCAGCATACTTCCAAAGAGTTCATGTATTTTCAGTTTTGATTTTTTTTTTTTTACTATACAATATTGTATTGGTTTTGCCATACATCAACATGATACAGGGTGCTTGGGGCTGGTGCACTGGGATGACCCAGAGGGATGGTAAGGGGAGGGAGGTGGGAGCAGGGTTCAGGATGGGAAACACGTGTATTTTCAGTTTTAATGAGAAATTCTTTCAGATATTTGAAGAATATTTTATATTGAGGGCCAACATGCTCCAAGAACATATAAGGAATAAGTAGAGGTACTGAAAAACAAATTTCCCACAATCCAAGGATGGTGAAAAATAATATTCAAATAAATATATTTTATGTCGGAAGGTGAACGATGTTTTGAAGAAAACAAAAACAGGTATAAAGGAGCGAGTAGGAGGGAAATTTATTATGCACTGAGTGTTCAGGCAAGGCCAACAAACAAGAGGTTATCTGAAGAAACGTTAAGAAAGAAATAGAAGGATATAGTACGACACCAGGAGAAGTGTGTGGCTGGAAGAGGCAACAGCCACTGCAAAGGTCCTGAGCAAGACACTTGTTCCACATGTTTGAATGCAAACAAGGAAGCCAGAGGAATGAGCAGGAGGGGGAGTGACTAGAGATGGTGTCAGGGATGCTGAGGATCAAAGTGGCTTCTCTGTTACAACTGACACCTCAGTCCACAGAGAATTCCTCCTTCCATGTGGTTCTTTGCACTTTATTAATTTTCTTGCAAAAATGTCCTATGAATTATATTAGATCCCTTTCATAGTTTCATTTGTTGATTGAGTTCTGGCCTCTGTGAACTTCTCATGCCAACTTAATATATGAGTTCAGTTCCTCTGCTTTAAGAACTGCTCTCACTTCACAAGGCACAGGCACACACACCCCACAGCCTCCTGAACTACATTACTGGCATGAATTTCTCATCCAGAACCAACCTCCTTGGGCCATGGGTGGTTACAACTCAAGTTGGTCAGATCAGATTACATTTCTCCTAAACAATGTTTTAACGGTACCCAGAAATTCTAGTTCATAAGCTTCTGAGAGGGTAATAAAGTTAGGGTTCCTTTTAACTACAACCACTTTCTGCCCTGTGTTTAAAGAAATATAAAAAGTATGGGAGTGAAAGATAAAATGAAGGGAAAAGATCTAACAAGCTCAAATCATCCCTGAGACAATGGGACAAAGAAAACCCTCCTTGGTTTGGCAACATTTCAACTTTAGCTACATCTCCTTGATGCCCAGGAAAAATCAGAAAGAAACATATCTCTTTTCCAATGAGAGAAAGCTATATCTAAATGATGTGAAAAACCAAAACCGTACAGATTTAATATCCCAAGAGAAGAATAAGTAAAGATAGCAAACTCACAATTCAAAAATAAAAATACACAAAATATGACAAGTTTCATATGTGTTACATGAAGCAGTAGAAGATGTCTTTCCTGTGCTTTTCCATATAATCTGACCTTTTTCTGTGTGGTCTGATACTGAATGAGGCAAGCCTTGTCTCTTTTTTTCTTACGAGTCATAATTTGTTTGTTACTATTGGTCTTAATGTTTTCATTTTTTTAATTAATCCAATGGGCATACTTCAAGTCTAGTTCTGGTCTTTGACCAACAGGCAAAGGCCTTTCCAGACCTTACTTTATAGAGTAGGCCATGAAAATTCCTTCTCTTATTCTGGATAAATTTCTTTACATGATTTAAGCCTGAGGACTATATTTTATTTCAGTGTACTGTGACATTGTCACTATATTGCAAGATGCTAATCATCAGAGATTTAAATTGCCTTGTTCAATTCTTATTTTCCCAGGTCTGTGAATATATTTGCAATTATTTAAAAACACACTGAAGAAAAATATAAATTATGAAATGACAAAATATGGTTAAATTATGAAACCAGTTAAAAGGGTGATTTCACACAATTGTATTAAAGAAAACTGAATGGAACAGCAAAAGCTGACTGAAACATGATATATATAATAGGAGTAATTAAGAAGTTATGACATGAATTAAGAATTAATTTAGAAAAGACCTTGGCTCAAGAGAATATAACATAGAATGATTCAGAAATTTCTGGCAAGTAGCAAATGTTTTGCTATTATTTGTTGAATGATTAAGAATTAGGAACCTTTAGATATGAACACTATCCTATGGGATGGTTGCATCCAATTTGGTTGGAAAATGTTGGATTGTTGAATAAAAGCTGGAGTAAATGGCCACCTATCTAGAAAGAAATTAAGTAGTTCCTTATCTGACACATCTTTTTAAAATAATTAATGGACGAAACCTTACTGTACTGACTTCTCATGATGTGAGTGGAAACTTAAATTCTAAGGTTAATATTTGGATGACAGACAGTAGGCTTCTTAAGTATCAGTCATTGTTGTTAGAAGGACCAGTAACTAAGCTTAAAGTTTGTGGAAATCTAAATCCTGCCACTTTCCTTCCTGAGAAGGAAAATGAAACACCTGATCACAATTGTTCTCAATTCCTAACTTTAAACTATGCAGCTCGGGAGGATCTAAAGGATACCCCATTAGACAATCCTGACATGGGAATATTTACAGATGGCAGTTCTTTTGTTCAGGATGTAAAGCGTAAAGCAGGTTACACCGTGGTGACTGCTGAACAGGTTTTGGAAGCAAAATCTCTCCGTCAGGGAACCAGTGCTCTGTTAGCGGAGCTTATGGCTCTGACCCGAGCTCTAGAGTTAAGCAAAGGGCAGCGGATGGGCCTGATAATCTATGTGAGTCTACTTCTGCTGACTCCAAATATCCTGAGTCTGCCATTGGATCCTCAAGACAATGTCTTCCTGTCCTGGGCTCACTCCTATGCTGCATTCCACAATCGGTCTAACTGCTGGGTCTGCAGAGCACTCCCCTCTTTGTCAGTGGAAGGCTTCCTGTGGTGGACATCTCCACTTCAAGGAAAAGACTTTCTCCAAGTCTGTGAATACCTTCAACAACAATCACATGTGATGCCTCTTCTTCATCTGATGACATCTACCGACCCTAAAATGGACTGGGGCAACACTTTGCACTTTAACTATGGACATAATGTGACTTTTAATTATGATTGTGAATGTTGTGTTTTTGCCGTTTGCTCTCTGCATCTGTAATTGTATAACTGGATTTGTTTCTAGCCTCATGAAAGCTTTTAAGTTACAAATGATTGCTCAAACTCCTGCTACTGCTGTAGCTTCCTCCAACTACTATTTGGGGCCCCTGGATCAGATATCCTCAATATGAGGATTAGGAGAATATGTTGCCTCACCAATTTAAGGACAACACCCCTTATCAGCTCGGAAGCAGTTATGAAACGAGAACGATGCCCCTTTTCCCTAGGCAACATAATTCTCCTAAAAGAAAAGGGGGGAATGAGAGAGTCAGTTCCTAGGCAGGTTGATAGGGAGTCTAGGGGTCCCCAAGGAAAGAGGGGTCTGGAATTCTCAAGGAGGAAGAAAGGACAAACTTTTTTTCTTTCTCCACATTCCTTAGGGTTATATAACAATAATGTATCTTGCCTAAGGACAGTCTTTGGATTAAACCTTCTGGCTAATTCTGTTATCTTAAAATGTAATTTATGAGAGTAGGTCTGATGAGGTCTTTACAACCTCCAGACATTCTTTGGATTCATTGGAAAGTATATAACTTCATTGTTAACACTAGCAAGTGGGTACTCTCTGCCCCCTTCTGATGCCTATGTCAGAAGCTTTCTGTATCTCCTTTATACTTTACTAAAACTTTATTACACACACACACAAAAAATAAAAAATAAAAAAATAAAATGGACTAAAGACCCCAGTGCAAAAGTAAGCAGTACTCTTTAGACGAATATATGAAAAACTACATTGGAACTACTTTTCCATTGATATTAGAAACACGGATAACTTTTAACTCAGGATTCCTCAGTCTCTGCACTATTGGGCATTCTCTGCCAGATTCTTCTCTGGGGTGGGGTCTGTCCTATAAATTGCAAGATGTTTAGAAGCATCCTTGCCCACCACTTACCCATCATCAGTGTGACAGTGAATAATGTCTAGAAATATTGCTTAAAGGTTCCTGGGGGACACAATTATCCTTGTTTGAGAAAAATAATATTAAACTAAGAATTCCAAAGTACTTTTGTAGCAGTGATATAATAGTCACTTATTTATAAATAATATAATACACCACCAAATGTCTGAGTCACACAGCTACACCATGCAGTATTATACAGATATGGAAATAATGAACCAGCATTACACTGGTTGATTGGAAGCAAGTCCCTGAGGTATTATTGAGAAAGAAACAAAAGAGGGACAAATTGTAGAAAACATTAAACATAATGACTATTTGTCCCTAAAATATAAAGACCATTTATCATAAATTCAGGATTGTATTGATTCATTTGTGTAAAAGTATATATAAGTATGTATAAGAACACATTTTATTTTTTAATTAAATTTATTTATTTTAACTAGAGGCTAATTACTTTGCAATATTGTATTGGTTTTGCCATACATCAACATGAATCCTCCACGGGTGTACACGTGTTCCCAATCCTGAACCCCCCTCCCACTTCCCTCCCCATACCATCCCTCTGGGTCATCCCAGCACACCAGCCCCAAGCATCCTGTATCCTGCATCGAACCTGGACTGATGATTCATTTCTTATATGAAACAAGTTTCAATGCCATTCTCCCAAATCATCCCCTCCCCCACAGAGTCCAAAAGACTGTTTATACATCTGTGTCTCTTTTGCTGTCTCCCACACAGGGTTATCATTACCATCTTTCTAAACCAATACAGTATACTAACGCATATATATGGAACTTAGAAAGATGGTAACGATATACGGAATTTAGAAAGAACACATTTTAGAAAAAGATTTTTCAAAAACTAAAAACTTATGGAACAAAATATATCGGCGAGAGTGCAATTATGTTAAGTATATTGTTTCCTGAGCAATATGCCATGTGCTAAGTAACTTCAGTCATGTCAGACTCCATGTGACCCTATGGAGTGTAGTTTACCAGTAGCCTCCATCTGGCCAAAGGATTTTCCAGGCAAGAACTGTGGAGTGAGTTGCCATGCCCTCCTCTAGGGGATCTTCACAAAGCAGAGATCGAACCTGCATCTCTTAATTCTCCTGCATTGGCATATGGGTTCTTTACCATTAGTACACCTGGGAAGCCCCTTCCTGAACAATAGGATCTAATAAAATTGAATGAAAATATACAACTAACTGATAAAAAGACACAAAAGGGTAAAAATTTAACAATATTAACACGGATCTCTAATTCAAGATCAAATTGCCAAAGATTTGGAAGTGAAACAATATAACAGAAGAACATTTACGAAGTGAGGAAGGAGCAGTATCTAAGTTATAATTTTATCTTATGTGTAGAGAGAGGAATTCAAATATGGCTATAGAATGTAAGTCAAATGGTAAAGAATTATGATCAGAGGAGATGGAATTTTTAGGAAAAGATTTAATCAGAAGGCCGAAAGGAATAATAAGGAATAACTGATGAGAAACTCTAAATAGAAGTAAATATGTATAAGTTGTCTATCACCACTAAGAATGCTAAATAACTTTCACTTTCCTTTCTTGCTTACAGCAAGAGTTGACACATTTAGAATATTAAAGTGACAAATTATTACGGTAAGAAAAATAGCAATAAAGAGCAATGAGTGGTATGTACTGTGCAGCATGGTGACTATAGTTCATAATACTCTTTTTAGCATAATTGAAAGTGGCTAAGAGACAGTATATCCTAAAAGCTGCCCTCACAAGAAATAAATTGTAACTATATGTGGTGACAGATGTTAAGGAGATTTACTGTAGTGATCATTTAGCAGTATAAACAAGTATTAAATCATTATGCTGTGTACCTGTAACTCCTATATTGTTGTAGGCCAAATACCCAAATTCTTTTGGAAAAGCAAGGAAGAGAATGTTGGCAGATTTGACCAACAACATTTATCAGTTCTTATACAATCTCACAAATATATCTATGCATATATAAAAGAACTAAATCACAAATTTAAGGTTTTTGTTAAAAAATAGTCCTTCCTGTCAAAGAATGCAATTTTAAAAAGGAATAACAACACTCTGATACCACTATATAAAACAAAATAGTTATAGAGACATTTTCTAAATAGAGAAACACTGCATGACTAACAAATTCATAGATTTATTTAGCCTCACAGATAATAAAATAGTTGCAAAGTAAACGTCCCTAGCATACATCTTTTTTTTTTTTTTACATAACTAAGATTTTTGTTTCTTATGTGCACACAAGAGTGAGAGAAGATACTGTAATGTGTGTATTTCCTACACAGCTATTGAAAGTGTGTATTTGCAAACAGTCCTCAGTTTAGATCTTTCTTCTCTATGTGGAGGCACAGTCTAATACGCCCCATCTTACAATAAAATGAAATGCCCTCACCTCACCGACTGACCCTCTACAATTAATACCCTATTTGTCTACTCCTGTTAATTTACAAGAACTTTAGACTCAGGTTCCACTTTTACTGGGTGCAATTTCTACCTCCCATTCATTCTTCTGTCGGACTTTCACTGAAAGTGAAAGTTGCTCTGTTGTGTCTGACTCTTCACGACCCCGTGGACTGGAGTGGGTAGCCTTTGCTTAGCATGATTTAATTTTCAACATTGACACTCTCATTTTTAAGTGCAGTGTTCCTTTTTCAGCATCATAAATAAATACATTTTCAGGAAACTCAGCAAACAACCATGGTGACCTCTGCCTCTGGGATATGCTATTAGAGTGAAATTCCATACAATAAACTATACATTTTTAAAGTATTCAACTTTCTGAATTTTAAAAATTAGCAGTATATTCAGTTCAGTTCAGTTGCTCAGTCATGTCTGACTCTTTGTGAACCCATGAATCTCAGCACGCCAGGCCTCCCTGTCCATCATCAACTCCTGGAGTTTACTCAAATTCATGTCCATCAAGTCGGGGATGCCATCCAGCCATCTCATCCTTGGTTGTCCACTTCTCTTCCTGCCCCCAATCCCTCCCAACATCAGAGTCTTTTCCAATGAGTCAACTCTTCGCATGAGGTGGCCAAAGTATTGGAGTTTCAGCTTCAACATCAGTCCTTCCAATGAACACCCAGGACTAATTTCCTTTAGGATGGACTGGTTGGATCTCCTTGCAGTCCAAGGGACTCTCAAGAGTCTTCTACAACACCACAGTTAAAAAGCATCAGTTCTTTGGCACTCAGCTTTCTTTATAGTCCAACTCTCACATCCATACATGACTACCAGAAAAACCATAGCTTTGACTAGACGGACCTTTGTTGGCAAAGTAATGTCTCTGCTTTTCAATATGCTATCTAGGTTGGTCATAACGTTTCTTCCAAGGAGTAAGCGTCCTTTTATTTCATGGCTGCAGTCACCATCTGCAGTGATTTTGGAGCCCCCCAAAATAAATCTGCCACTATGTCGCTCATTATTAGAGAAATGCAAATCAAAACTGCAATAAGATATCACCTCACACCAGTCAGAATGGTCCTCATCAAAAAGTCTACAAACAATAAATGCTGGAAAGGGTGTGGAAAAAAGGGAACACTCTTGCACTGTTGGTGGGAATGTAAATTTATACAGCCACTATGGAAGACAGTATGGAGTTTGGACTTTTTCCTTAAAAACTAGGAATAAAACCACCATATGACCCACGAATACACTGCTAGGCATATAGCCAGAAGAAACCAAAATTGAAAGAGGCACATGTATCCCATTGTTAATTGTAGTGTTATTTACAATAACTGGAACATGGAAGCAACCTAGATGTCCATCAACAGATGAATGGACAAAGAAGTTGTGGTATATATACACAGTGGAATATTACTCAACCATAAAAAGGAATGTATTTGAGGCAGTTCTAATGAGGTGGATGAACCTAGAACCTATTATACAGAGTGAAGTGAGTAAGAAAGAGAAAGATAAATACCATATTCTAACACATATATATGGAATCTAGAAAAATGATACTGAAGAATTTATTTACAGGGCAAGAACAGAGAAACAGACATAGAGAATAGACTTATGGACATGGGGAGAGGGGAGGATGAGATGTATGGAAAGAGTAACATGGAAACTTACATTACCATATGTAAAATAGATAGCCAACAGGAATTTGCTGTATGGCTCAGTAAACTCAAATAGGGGTTCTGTATCAACCTAGAGGGGTGGGATGGGGAGGGAGATGGGAGGGAGGTTCCAAAGGGAGGGGATATATGCATACCTATGGCTGATTTATGTTGAGGTTTGACAGAAAACAACAAAATTCTGTAAAGCAATTATCCTTCAATAAAAAACACATTAATTAAAAAAAAGAGAGAGAGAAAAAAGGATATGCCTATTTGTAAAAACTTACACATTTATCACTGGAGAAGGCAATGGCACCCCAACTCCAGTATTCTTGCCTGGAAAATCCCATGGACCGAGGAGCCTGGTAAGCTGCAGACCATGGGGTCGTAAAGAGTTGGACACGACTGAGCAACTTCATTTTCACTTTTGCCTTTCATGCATTGGAGAAGGAAATGGCAACCCACTTCAGTGTTCTTGCCTGGAGAATCCCAGGGACGGGGGAGCCTGGTAGGCCACCGTCTATGGGGTCGCAGAGTCAGACACGACTGAAGTGACTTAGCAGCAGCAACACCTTTATCACAGGACTGGATAGGAATTTAAGCTCTCTAGTGAGCCATGATTTGGAGATGTATATATATATATATATATGCATATATATGACGTTATATATATATTATATATATATATATACACACAATATATATGTGAGATATGTGGAATATTATAGGATATACATTATATATAATAAAGGAACAGTGAATAAATGATAGGAATATTAGTGATATTCCATCAATATAAGTGATATTCCTATCATTTATTCACTGTCCCTTTATTCGTTATGACAGAAATGGAATGGGGGAAATATTTCATTTAGAGCATTGGAAGGAACCATATATTTTTAGGCACAATGGAAGTTTTCAAGCAGAAAGATATATTTACACCAAATAATCCTTCACCCCAACAATAAACCCTTTTATATACAGACACTAAACCAAGACCTCAATAACTAAATGGACACTATGAAAAACTACTTTACATAGGAATAATCTGACATAAATTTCTGTTGCATCATACTTAAGGTCCTGTCTGACTCTAGGTCTTATTATGTCAAACTCTGTATTGAAATTGCTGTTTCATATAGATACCAATTAGAGACATGCATTTGATGCTCTTCTTTCTCAGTAATTCCTGTAGAGAATGCAACACTGAGCTAAATAGAGAATAGTACCCTGAGGGGTGTAAAATCAGATGACCAATTATGAAATATATATCTGCTCATGTCTACATTTCCAGAAAGAGAAATTATGGTAGTGATGTTCCAAGGTATGACGAATTAAAACAGTAACAAATTATAGTTTCATATTTTATTCTCCTATGAAATTATATAATTGGTTTGGTTACCAAGTTAGATTTTTCATAGAAGTAGCACAAACTATGTTTATTCTCTTAATAAAATGAAAAAATGTTTACTCAGTACAAAGCATTTCATTTCAGAAGAACTTATTCTTAAGAAATTTGTGAAGGCTCATGAGATAAATGGGAATTTACATATGTTTCACACAAGGTTTAAACCAATTTGAGAGAGCAGAAAAATAACAAAAGAAAAAACTTAGATGACAGAGAAGAAAGAAGTTAATAAAGGATGTTTTTAAAATTGTAGCGAGAAGTGAAATCGAAGAAATGGAAATACCAGGTAATAAAATGAGGAAGCAGTTGCTATTACCATAATCTAAACAAATAATCTCACTATCTGACTCTGAGACTTTAAGCCCTGCTATCATTCTTCAGCTCAAGGTAAATGGACCCTTTCTAAAAGTTTCCATCCCAAAGAATCTTTTTAGAGCTCTATTTATGTCTTTGTTTCTCAGACTGTAGATGAAGGGGTTCAGCATGGGTGTGACCACAGTGTACATCACCGATACTATAGCACTTGTGTGTGAGCTGTGGGTAGCAGTGAAGCTAAGATACACTCCTAAGGCTGAACAATAAAATAAGGAGACAACAGAGAGGTGAGATGCACAGGTGGAGAATGCTTTACACTGCCCCTGAGCTGATGAGATTCCACAGATAGAGGACACTATCTTAGAGTAAGAGTAAAGGATGCCAGCCAGGGGACCACCCCCGAGAATTACAGATCCAAATGACATCACCATGTTATTGAGAAAGGGGTCAGAACAGGCCAGTTGGATGAGCCATGTGGTTTCACAGAAAAAGTGGTGGATTTCCAAGTCTGAACAGAAAGACAATCGCAAAATCATTAAACTCTGTAACAAGGAATGCATAGAACTCAACACCCAAGACAGCAGCACCAGCAGTCCACAAAACCAGGGGCTCATGATGACCGTATAGTGCAACGGGTGGCAGATGGCCACATACCTGTCATAGGCCATCACATTCAGGAGGAGGTCATCTAATCCTGCAAAGAATAAGTAAAAATACACCTGGACGATGCAGCCTTCATAGGTGATGACTTTCCTCTGTGTCTGAGTGCTTTGCAGCATCTTTGGGATGATGGTGGAGGTTAAGCAGATGTCTACAAAGGACAGGTTGGAGAGGAAGAAGTACATGGGGGTGTAGAGGTGGGGGTCTGAGCTGACGGCTAGGATGATGAGTAGGTTTCCAAACACAGTGATCAGGTACATGGAGAGGAAAAGCCCAAAGATGAGGGGCCGCAATTCTGGTCCCTCTGAAAACCCCAGAAGAAGAAATTCTGGGATTTGTGTATTGTTCCCTGGCTCCATGTGATGAAGGTGACTATCAGGAAAAAAGAAAATAGCATGAAGAATTTTCACCCAAACAGACACAACTTACATCACTGAAACACTATAATTTCAATTTTGTTGGCATGAAATTGATGTTAATATGTTGTATGTAATAAATTCTCCATAAAGTTATACCCCATTTCACCTCTGAATAGAAATTTTTGTCCCATTCTCAGTATATTTCCAAATGGTTCATGTATTTACAGTTTTAATGAGAAATTCTTTCATGCATTTGAGAAAAATATTGAGAGCAAACTTGTCCCAAGCCATACAGAGAATAAGTAGAGGTGCTTAAAAACAAATTCCCCACAACCCAAGGATGGTGAAAGATGATATTCAAATAAATATATAATATGTTAGAAGGTGACAGGTGTTATGAAGAAAACAAAAACATGTATAAAGGAGAGAATAGTAGGTGGCATTATTTTATACCAAGTTGCAAGGGCTGCAAACAAGGGGTTATTTGAAGTGATGTCAAGGAAGAGAGAGAAGTACCTAGTGAGATACCAGGAGAAGTGTGTGTCTGGCAAAGGGAACTGCCACTGCAAAGGACCTGAGGAAGATGCTGGTTCCACATGTTCAAAGGCAAATGAGAAAGCCAGCAGGGCAGAGGGATAATCAAGAGGGGGAGTGATTAGAGACGGTGTCAGGGATCCTGAGGAACAAGGTGGCCTCCCAGCTCGAGCTGACACTTCAGTCCACAGAGAATCCCTCCTTTCACATTGTTCCCTGCACTTTATGGTTTTAGCTGCAAAGGCTTCCTGTGAATTAAAGCAGGTCCTAGTCTCAGTACCATCTTTGATTGAGTTCTGGCCTCTGTCACCTTACTGTATCACCTTAATGTATGAGTCCCAGTGCCTGTGCTTTAAGACCTGCTCCCACTCCACAATACACAGACACACCATGGCTTCTGAGTTGTGTTTCTGTCATGAGTTTCTCAACCAGACCCACCCTTCTTAGGCTAGGGATGGTAACCACTCGAACTAGTCAGATCAGATTAATTTTCTCCTAAACAATGTTTAAATGGCACCCATAAATTCCATATCATAAACTTCTGGGGGAAGAGTAAAGTTGGGGTTCCTTTTAGCTACAGCCACTTTCTGCCCTGTATTTAAAGAAACATGAAATGTGAGGGAGAAATAAAATGAAGGAAAAAGATCTAAAAAACTCAAATCATCCCCGAAACAATCTGATGAAGGAAAGCTTCCATGGATTAGCAACCTTCCAACTTCAGCTATATCTCTTTAATGCCCAGGAAAAATCAGAAAGAAACATATCTTATTTCCAAGGACAGAAGCAGTGATACATGTATGATGTGAAAAACCATACAGATTTAATACCCCAAGAGTAAAATAAGTAAAGGTCGTAAACTCAACAATTCAAAAATAAAAACATATAAAATATGACAAAAGTTATGTATATGTTACATGAGACAGTAGAAGATGTCTTTCCTGTGCTTCTCTATACAGTTTGACCTTTTTTGTGCATTCGGATACTGAATGAGGCAAGCCCTGTCTCTCTTTTCTTATAGGTCATAATTTGTTTATTACTCTTGGGCTTGATGTTTTCAGTTTTTTAATTAATCCAATGGGCACACTTCAGTTCTAGTTCTGGTCTTTGTCCAACAGGCAAAGGCCTTTCCAGACCAAATGCTATAAAGCTTGAGCAGGTCATGAAAATTCTTTCTCTTATTCTGGATAAATTTCTTTACATGTGTTAAACCTGAAGACACTATATTTTATTTCAGTGTTCTATGACATTGTCACTATATTGCAAGATACTAATCATCAAAGACTTAAATTGCCTTGTTCAATTCTTGTTTTCCCAAGTCTGTGGATATATTTGAATTTATTTAAAAAGCACACTTTAAAAAATGAGAAATTATAAAATGACAAAATATGGATAAAATATGAAACCAGTTGAAAGTTTGATTTCCTGTAATTGTATTAAAGAAAACTGAATGGAACAGCAAAAGCTGACTGAAACTTGACATACACTAAGGGTGAAAGTGAAGTTGCTCAGTCGTGTCTGACTCTTTGCGACCCCATGGTCTGTAGGCTGCCAGGCTCCTCCATCCATGGGATTTTCCAGGCAAGAATACTGGAGTGGGTTGCCATTTCCTTCTCCAGGGCATCTTCCCGACCCAGGAGGGGATCGAACCTGAGTCTCCCGTATTGTAGGCAGACACTTTACCGTCTGAGCCATCAGGGAATTAATAGGAGTAATAAAACATTTATGACATGAATTAATAATTAATTTAGAAAAAAACCTCAACTCAAAAGAACATAGCATACAATGACCCAGAAATTTCTGGCAAATAGCATATGCTTTGTTATACTGTTTTGAATGATTAGGAATTAGATCCCTTTAGATATGAACACTATCCTATGGGACAGTTGTATTCAATTTGGTAGGAAAAGGCAGGATCGTTGAATAAAATCTGGAATAAATGGCCATCTATCTAGGAGGAAATTAAGTAGTTCCTTATCTGACACATCTTTTTAAAAGGGACTAAAGACACCAGTGTAAAATAAAGCAGTCCACTTTAGACAAATATATAAAAAACTACATTGGAACTTCATTTCTACTGATATCAGAAACAGTTAAAATCTGGATTCTTCAGTC
This sequence comes from Bos indicus, assembly GCF_029378745.1. Classification (NCBI taxonomy): domain Eukaryota; kingdom Metazoa; phylum Chordata; class Mammalia; order Artiodactyla; family Bovidae; genus Bos; species Bos indicus. The sequence continues at coordinate 8,719,853 of NC_091766.1, read as the reverse complement.
TCTGCAGTATTGGACATTCTTTGCTGGATCCTTCTCTGGGGTAGAGTCTGTCCTGTAAATTGCAGGATGTTTAGAAACGTCATTTCCCACCACTTACCACTCATCAGTGTGACAGCAAATAATGTCTATGAATATTTCTTAAAGGACCGTGGGGGACACCCTTAGTGGGGAAACGCTGTATTAAACTAAGAATCTCAAAATATTTTTGCAGAAGTGATATAATAGTCACTTATTGATAAATAATGTTATAGACCACCAAATGTGTGAGCCACACCATGTGATATTATACAGATATTAAAATAATGAACCACCATTATACTGCTTGATTGGAAGCAAGTCCCTAAGGTATTATTGAGAAAGAAACAAAAGAGGGACAAACTGTAGAAAACATTAAACATAATGATGATTTGCCACTAAAATATAAAAACCATTTATGATGTATTCAGGATTATATTGATGCATTTGTGTAAAAGTATATAAGTATGTATAAGAACACATTTTAGAAAGAGATTTTTCAAAAACTAAGAATTTATGGGACAAAATATATCAGTGAGAGTGCAATTATGTTAAGGGTACTGTTTCCTGGGCAATGTGCTATGTGCTAAACCACTTCAGTCGTGTCTGACTCCATACAACCCTATAGACTGTAGCCTGCCGGTAGCCTCCATCTGTCCATGGGATTCTCCAGGCAAGAAGACTGGAGTGTGTTGTCATGCCCTCCTCCAGTGTATCTTCCCAACCCCAAGATCAAAACTGCATCTCTTAATTCTCCTGCTTTGGCAGACAGGTTCTTTACCAAAAGCGCCACAATAATAAATTGAATAATAAAATTGAATGAAAACCTACAACTAACTGAAAAAAAGCACAAAAGAGTAAAAATTTAGCAATATTAACATGGGTCACTAATTCAAGATCAAATTGCCAAAGATTTGGAAGTGAAGCAATATAACAAAAGAACATTTACAATGTGAGAAAGGAGCAGTATCTAAGTTATAATTTTCTCTTATATAGAGACAGGAATTCAAATATGGCTATAGAATGTAAGTCAAATAGTAAATAATTACGGTAAGAGGTGATGCAACTTTTAGGAAAAGATTTAATCAGAAGGCCAAAAGGAATAAAAATAAAAACAGATAAGAAAGTCTTAATAGAAGTAAATATGTATAAGAAGTTATTTATCAGCACTAAGGATGCTAAAGAACTCCCACTTTCCTTTCTGGCTTACATCAAGAGTTGACACATGAAGAATATTAAAATATACAAGTAAAGTATTATGACAAGAAAAGTAACAATAAAGAGCAATGAGCAGCCCGTACTATGCAGCATGGTGACTATAGTTCATAACACATTTTTTTTAGAATAATTATAAGTTGCTAAGAGACAGTATATCCTAAAAGCTCTCCTCACAAGAAATAAATTGTAACTATATGTGGTGACATGTTAAGGAGATTTACTGTGGTGATCATTTAGCAATATAAATATTGAACCATTATGCTGTGCACCTGTAACTCATATATTGTCAAAGATCAGTTATACCTAAATTCTTTTGGAAAAGCAATGAGAAGAGGGTTGGTAGATTTGACCAACAAAATTTATCAATTCTTATACAATCCCACAAATACATCTATGCATATATAAAAGAGCTAAATCACAAATTTAAGTATTTTTGTTAAAAAATAACCCTTCCTATCAAAGAATGCAATTTAGAAAAGGAATAACAACACCTGATAACCACTGTGTAAAACAAAATAGTTATAGAGACATTTTTTTAATAGAGAAACACTGCATGGCTAACAAATCCATAGATCTATTTCGCCTCACAGATAATAAAATGATTGCAAAGTAAACCTCACTAGCATACATCCTTACACTTATATAAGTTTTTTTTTTCTCTTAAGTGAACACAAAAACAAGAGAAGATACTGTAATGTGTGTGTTTCCTACACAGCTATTGAAAGTGTGTATTTGCAAACAGTCCTCCATTTAGATCTTTCTCCTCTGTGTGGAGGCACAGTCTAATATGCCCCATCTTGCAATAAAATGAAATGCCCTCACCTCACTGACTGCCCCTCCACAATTAATACCCTATTTGTCTACTCCTGTTAATTAACAAGAACCTTAGACTCATGTTCCAATTTTACTGGATGCAGTTTATCCCTCCTATCCGTTCTTCTGTTGGGCTTCCACTAGCATGATTTAATTGTCAACACTGACGATCTCATTTTCAAGTTCACTGTTCCTTTTCAGCATCATAAATAAATGCATCTTCAGGAAACCCAGCAAGCAACCATGGTGACCTCTGCCTCAGGGCTATGCTACATTGTCCTCAGGTGATCTCAGGTACATTCCTGGTTTCCATCCTTCTGATCCTCTTCTGCAGTGTCTGTGGAGCTCTCAGACTCACCTGTTTGGGAGGTTTGTCTCACTTTGCCTGGGAAATTTCCCTGTGAAAGTCAAAGTTCCCCCATAAGTAGCTGGTGATGCAGACTCATGTCCTGTCTCTGCACAGGACAGCTAAGAGATCAAACATTGGTCTCCCATCCAGATGTAGGACCACAAAAGCAATGAACACCTCCTGTCCAACCGAAAAGGAACAGGCTGAGGGACTGCAGCAGAGGAGATATTTACATCTTCCGTGTCAGCTCATTAAATATGTTTTCCCTTTGTTACCCCAGGGGAAGTTCGTTATTTCCCTTGGTGACACTGGTCTGGACAGAATGCATTTTTTTTCTTCTGATTCTCTGTTCCTAAGAGACTCCATTATAAGTTAGGTAAATTCAGTTTCCTCACTCCTTTGCCTTTACCTCTCCTGCTTCCAAAGCTCTAAGGCTCCCGGCACTACATCACATCCCTGAGTTCAAGTTTTCTCAAAAGCATAATATTGACAATTGGTCTTGACTAGGTCCTTTGGGTCTTCAATGCTCTGATCTGTTGTGGGAACACAACCCAAGAAATCTCTGAATATGACCATTGCCCTTTTCAAAACAGGGGATAACTTTGCTCCTTTAATATAAAACTTGGCTACTATAATCCTTGGTTGCATGCAAGTTTTCCAAAGCCTAAACTGATTTCCTACTTGCAGCAGAAATTAAACAATCCAATTGCCAATGCAGGAAATTAAGAGAAACAGGTAGGATCTCTGGATCAGGAGGATCCCCTGGAGAAGGCCAAGGTAACCCACTCCAGTATTCTTTCCTGGAGAATCCCATGGACAGAGAAGCCTTGCAGGCTACAGTCCATGGGGTCGCAGAGTTGGACAAGACTGAAGTGACTTAGCACAGAACAGCACACATACTGCTCCTAGTTGAGTTTAACCCTTTGGAGTCAATCAGTGAGCTTCCCTTATATAATATCATTTTATGTTACACTCTGATTTTTAATAGGAGAAAATTTTAGTCATTCTGGAGAGATTTCACACCCTTAGCTGGTACAGAGAATTTCACTTTGTCTAAATGTAAATGTGCATCTGACTCTGAGACCTTTGGAATTAAAGATAGGAAAAGTAAGTCATTATTAAAATTCAGGTCACATTTATTAACAAAATGTATTAACGTTTCTACATTTTTTCTAATTTATGTTCATTCAACATTCTTTTGTTTTTCATTTTATTTTATTTTTAAACTTTACAATATTGTATTGGTTCTGCCACACATCAAAATGAATCCGCCACAGCCATACATGTGTTCCCAATCCTGAACCCTCCTCCCTCCTCCCTCCCCATACCATCCTTCTGGGTCATCCAAGTGAACCAGCCCCAAGCATCCAGTATCTTGCATCGGACATGGACTGGCGACTCATTTCATATATGATATTATACATATTTCAATGCCATTCTCCCAAATCATCCCACACTCTCCCTCTCCCACAGAGTGAATAAGACTGTTCTATACATCAGTGTCTCTTTTGCTGTCTAGTATACAGGGTTATTGTTACCATCTTTCTAAATTCCATATATATGCGTTAGTATACTGTATTGGTGTTTTTCTTTATGGCTTACTTCACTCTGTATAATAGGCTCCAGTTTCATCCACCTCATTAGAACTGATTCAAATGCATTCTTTTTAATGGCTGAGTAATACTCCATTGTGAATATGTACCACTGCTTTCTTATCCATCCATCTGCTGATGGATATCTAGGTTGCTTCCATGTCCTGGCTATTACAAACAGTGCTGCGATGAACACTGGGGTACACGTGTCTCTTTCAATTCTGGTTTCCTCAGTGTGTATGCCCAGCAGTGGCATTGCTGGATCATAAGGCAGTTCTATTTCCAGTTTCTTAAGGAATCTCCACACTGTTCTCCATAGTGGCTGTACTAGTTTGCATTCCCACCAACAGTGCAAGAGAGTTCCCTTTTCTCCACACCCTCTCCAGCATTTATTATTTGTAGACTTTTGGATCGCAGCCATTCTGACTGGTGTGAAATGTTACCTCATAGTGGTTTTGATTTGCATTTCTCTGATAATGAGTGATGTTGAGCATCTTTTCATGTGTTTGTTAGCCCTCTGTATGTCTTCTTTGGAGAAATATCTATTTAGTTCTTTGGCCCATTTTTCGATTAGGTCATTTATTTTTCTGGAATTGAGCTGTAGAACGTGCTTGTATATTTTTGAGATTAGTTGTTTGTCAGTTGCTTCATTTTCTATTATTTTCTCCCATTCTGAAGGCTGTCTTTTCACCTTGCTTATAGTTTCCTTTGTTGTGCAGAAGCTTTTAAGTTTATTTAGTTCCCATTTGTTTATTTTTGCTTTTATTTCCAATATTCTGGGAGGTGGGTCATAGAGGATCCTGCTGTGATGTATGTCAGAGAGTGTTTTGCCTATGTTCTCTTCTAGGAGTTTTATAGTTTCTGGTGGTCTTACATTTAGATCTTTAATCCATTTTAGTTTATTTTTGTGTATGGTGTTAGAAAGTGTTCTAGTTTCCTTCTTTTACAAGTGGTTGACCAGATTTCCCAGCACCACTTGTTAAAGAGATTGTCTTTAATCCATTGTATATTCTTGCCTCCTTTGTCAAAGATAAGCTGTCCATATGTGCATGGATTTATCTCTGGGCTTTCTATTTTGTCCCATTGATCTATATTTCTGTCTTTGTGCCAGTACCATACTGTCTTGATGACTGTGGCTTTGTAGTAGAGCCTGAAGTCAGGCAGGTTGATTCCTCCAGATGGTGAAAAATTGAAAGCATTTCCTCTAAAGTCAGGAACAAGATAAGGGTGCCCACTCTCACCATTACTATTCAACATAGTTTTGGAAGTTTTGGCCACAGCAATCAGAGCAGAAAAAGAAATAAAAGGAATCCAAATTGGAAAAGAAGAAGTAAAACTCTCACTATTTGCAGATGACATGATCCTCTACATATAAAACCCTAAAGACTCTACTAGAAAATTACTAGAACTAATCAATGATTATAGTAAAGTTGCAGGATATAAAATCAACACACAGAAATCCCTTGCATTCCTATGCACTAATAATGAGAAAACAGAAAGAGAAATTAAGGAAACAATTCCATTCACCATTGCAATGAAAAGAATAAAATACTTAGGAATATATCTACCTAAAGAAACTAAAGACCTATATATAGAAAACTGTAAAACACTGGTGAAAGAAATCAAAGAGGACACTAATAGATGGAGAAATATACCATATTCATGGATTGGAAGAATCAATATAGTGAAAATGAGTATACTACCCAAAGCAATTTATAGATTCAATGCAATCCCTATGAAGCGACCAATGGTATTCTTCACAGAGCTAGAACAAATAATTTCACAATTTGTATGGAAATACAAAAAACCTCGAATAACCAAGCATTCTTTTTTTTTTTTTTTTTACTTCTATCCTTCAAACTTTCTCTCACGTTTTCTTTCAGCACAACGAATGGAATTACAAATGAAGCAGTATATTTAAATATATGTGTGCATGTGTGTTTATTTCAAAGAAAGTGTATACAGATACAGACACATATACATATTCCTAAACTTGAACAATGTTTGGAGACTCAGAGAAGTATTTACATACATTTTATACATTCATCACAACCTCCAAGTAAAGTTAGGATTTATTATCTCACATTTCCTTCTGAAAGATAAAACTGAGGCTCAGGGCATTTCCATTATTAACAATAACATTATAAAGAAATTAAAATATATTGTGGACCTTTTAAAATTATACACAAATGGAACTATGTAGTATACTGCTGGTTTTTACATTTATAAAATTGTATATTTTTAAAATGTGTAGTTTATTATATTTACACTCTAATGAATTAGTTAAGAATTAAAATTTTCTGGTTGTGTATTTTTAAGGGTAGTATGTTCGGTTCAGTTCAGTTCAGTTCATTCGCTCAGTCATGTCCAACTCTTTGCAACCTCATGGACTGCAGCACTCCAGGCCTCCCTGTCCATCACCAACTCCTGGAGCTTACTCAAACTCATGTCCATTGAGTCAGTGATGCCATCCAACCATCTCATCCTCTGTCATACCCTTCTCCTCCTGCTTTCAATCTTTCCCAGCATCAGGGTCTTTTCCAGGGGTAGTATATTAATCACACTAATACTGCTGAGAGGTAGCTCCTATAACTGGGAAGAAAGCAAAGTGGCATATATGGATTTAGGAACAGTGAAATTTAAATATAGTGATTAACATTTGAGAAATAAAGTTTTTTTTTTTTCTTATAAAGTAAAAGACTGTTGTTCAATCTCTAAGTCATATCTGACTCTTTGCAACCCAATGGACTGCAGCATGCCAGGCTTTCCTGGCCTTCACCATTTCCCAGAGCTAACTCAAATTCATGTCCATTGAGTCAATGATGCAATCCAACCATCTCATCCTCTGCCACCTCCTTCTCCTTTTACCTTCAAACTTTCCCAGCTTCAGGATCTTTTCCAATGAGTCAGTTCTTCCTATCGGGTGGCCAACATATTGGCACTTCAGCTTCAGCATCAGTTCTTCCAATGAATATTCAGGGTTGATTTCCTGTAGGATTGATGGGTTTGATTTCCTTACAGACCAAGGGACTCTCAAGAGTTTTCTTCAACACCACAGTTGGAAAGCATCAATTCTTTGATGCTCAGCCTTCTTTATGGTCCAACTCTCATGCAGTCACCATCCTCAATAAACTAAAGACTAACCTACTTACATAAAAGGAAGAAATTGACATAAGGTAGTTTAAGACAGAAGACCACTGTAGCTGAACACACCATCATGGAGCAGCCTTTAAAACACAAAATAGAGTCTGACAGCTGAGATCCATGAGGAAACAATCATAACTCAGATCAACTCCCCATCATAGAAACTCATTACATAAAAAAATCATTATATTAAATAATTTGTTTTAGGGTGACTTGTTATGTAGCAACAGCTAATTGATATACACTAATCCAAGTGAACAGAACTGAGACAATTATAATAATATGTTGCTTTATTTCTAGGCAATTTTTATGATATCTGAATAGCATTCATGACTTCTCTATTATTCAAGTTTATGTCGTACAATTTTTTTAAAAGGGATTCCATTTAGTTTTCCTTGTAGGTAAGCAAGAAAGGTTAAAAGGATATGCCTATTTGTGAGAAACATATACCTTTATCACAGGAAAGTGAAAACATGAAAGTCACTCAGTCTGACTCTGTGATGCCATGGACTGTACAGTCTATGGAATTCTCCAGACCAGAATGCTGGAGTGGTAGCCTTTCCCTTCTCCAGGGGATCTTCCCAACCCAGGTCTCCCGCATTGAAGGTGGATTCTTTACCAGCTGAGCCATAAAGGAAGCCCAAGAACACTGGAGTGGGTAGCCTATCCACTTCTACAGTGAATCTTCCTGACCCAGGAATCATACTGGGGTCTCCTGTTTTGTGGGAGGATTCTTTACCAAATGAGCTATCAGAAAAGCCCATTTATCACCGGACTAGAAGGGAATTTAAGGTCTAATGAGCCATAATTTGGATATATATAATATTATATATATTGTGCATATCATATAAATATGATATTTATATTATTCGTTCACTCTTTCATTGATTATAACAGAAATGGAATGGGGGAAATATTTCAACTAGAGCAAAGGAAGGAGCCATTTATTTGTAAGCAACAATGGAAGTTTGCCAGCAGAAAGATATAATCATGCCAAAAACTCTTTTGCCCCAACAATAAACCCCTTTACACACAGATACTAAATTACATACCTCAATAAGTAAATGGACATCATGAAAAAATAATTTGCAAAGATATAATCTGACACAAATTTTTGCTGCATCATACTTAAGGTCTCTCTGACTCTAGGTCTTATTATGTCAAAGTCTTTATTGAAATTTCTGTTTCACATAGATGTCAATGAGAGACATGCATTTGATGATCAGCTTTACCAGTAACTCCTATACAGAATGTAGACGCTAGGTTAAATAAAGAATTGTACCCTGTGAAGGAGTAAAATCAGATGACCATTTATGAAATACACTATCTGTTAACATCTACATTTTCAAAAAAAACAATTATGGTAGTGATGCTCTAAGGTATGAAAAACTAAGGCATGATAACTGTAGTTCCACATTTACTCTCCTATGAAACTATGTAATTGGTTTGGTTTCCAAGTTAGTTTTTTTCCCACAGAAGTAGCACAGTTCATGATTATTCTTTTAGCAAAAAGAAAGAAAAATTATTCAGTATAAAGTATATCATTTCAGAAGAATTTGTTCTTAAGACATGTATGAAGCATCATGAGATAAATGGGAATTTACATATGTTTCACACATGGTTTTGAATCAATTTGAAAGAGTAGAAAAATAACAAGAGCAAAATCTTAGATGATAAGGAACAGAAAAGTTAAGAAAGGCTGCTTTTAAAATCATACAGAGAAGTTGAAATCAAAGAAATGGAAATACCAGGCTATAAACTGAAGAAGCAATTGCTATTATCATAGTCTAATCAAGGAATCACATATCCCCCTATGAGGCTTTGACCCTGCTATCATGGGCAGTTTTTCAGCCCAAGGGCAAATAGCTCTTTTACAAACATTTCCATCCCAACGAATCTTTTCAGAGCCCTTTTTATGTCTTTATTTCTCAGACTATAGATGAAAGGAATCAGCATGGGTGTGACCACAGTGTACATCACCGATACTATAGCACTCATGTGTGAGCTGTGGGTAGTAGTGAAGCTAAGATACACTCCTAAGGCTGAAAAATAAAATAAGGAGACAACTGAGAGGTGAGATGCACAGGTGGAGAATGCTTTATACTGCCTCTGAGCTGATGAGATTCCACAGATGGAGAACACTATTTTAGTGTAAGAGTAAAGGATACCAGCCAGGGGAACACCCCCGAGAATTACAGATCCAAAATACATCATCATGTTATTGAGAAAGGGGTCAGAACAGCCATGTGATTTCACAGAAAAAGTGGTGGATTTCCAAATCTGAGCAGAAGGACAGTCGCAACACCATTAAGCTGTGTAACAGGGGAAAGACGGCACTCACGATCCAGGACACCAGCACCAGCAGTCCACAGAGCCGGGGGTTCATAATGACTGTGTAGTGCAGGGGGTGACAGATAGCCACATACCGGTCATAGGCCATCACGGTCAGGAGAAAGTCATCTAATGCTGCAAAGAGTAAGTAAAAATACACCTGGATGATGCAGCCTTCATAGGTGATGACTTTGCTCTGTGTCTGGATGTTCCACAGCATCTTTGGGATGGTGGTGGATGTAAAACAAATGTCTACAAAAGACAGGTTAGAGAGGAAGAAGTACATGGGGGTGTGAAGGTGGGGATCTGAGCTGATGGCCAGGATGATGAGCAGGTTTCCAATCACAGTTATCAGGTACATGAAGAGGAAAAGCCCAAATATAAGGGGCTGTAATGCTGGCTCCTCTGAAAGTCCCAGAAGGAGAAATTCTGAAATTTGTGTCTTGTTCCTTGATTCCATGTGATGGAAATGACTACTGGGAAAAAAGAAAATAGCGTGAATAATTTTCAAACAGGTGTAACACACATAGCTGAACTTCTGTAATTTCTATTTTGCTGACAAGAAATTGATGTTAATGAGTTGTATATAGATAAATTCTCCTTGAAGGTATATTCCATTTCACCTCTAATTAGATACTTTTGTCTCATTCTCAGAACATTTCCAAGGAGTTCATGCATTTACAGTTTTAATGAGAAAGTCTTTTACACATTTGAGAAACATTATGCTAGTCAACATGTTTCAAGTACATATAGGGGATAAATAGAGACACTTAAAAACAAATCTCTCACAATCCAAGGGTGGTAAAAGATAATATTCAAATAAATATAGAATATGTTATAAGGTGACAGGTGTTATGAAGAAAACAAAAACATGTACAAAGGAGAGTATAGTATGAACATTATTTTGTACCAAGTATTCAGGCAAGGCTTACAAACAAGGGGTTCTACGAAGATACATCAAGGCAAAGAGAGAAGGTAATACTGTGATACCAGGAGAAGCATGTGTCTGGCAGAGGGAACGGCCACTGCAAAGTAACTAAGGAAGAAGCTGGTCACATGTTCAAATGCAAGGAAGCCAGTGGAGTGAAGGAACAAGCAGGAGGGGGAGTCGTTAGAGATGGTGTCAAGGATCCTAAGGAACAAGGTGGCTTCCCTGCTATAGCTGAACCTTCAGTCCATAGAGAATCCATCCTTCCATGTTGTTTCCAGAACTTTATGGATTTAGCTGCAAAGAAATCCTGTAAATAATATCAGATCATCTTCTTAGTACCATCTTTGATGGAGTTTTGGCCTCTGTCACCTTATTATGTCACCTTAATATGTGGGTGCAGTTGCCTTTGCTTTAACAACTGCTCTCACTCCACAAGGCACAAGTATACACACACACCATAGCCTCATGGGCTGTGTTACTGTATGATTTTCTCACCCAGCACCACCTTCCTTAAGCCATGGGTGATGACACCTCAAGCTTGTGAGATCAGATTATCTTTCTCCTAAAGGATGTTTAAATAGTACCCAGAAATTCCAGTTCACAAGCTACTGAGCGAATAATACAGTTGAGATTCCTTTTAGCTACAATGACTTTCTGCCCTATATTTAAATAAATATATAAAGCATGGGAGAGAGAGAGAGATAAAATAAAGGGGAAAGATCTAACAAGCTCAAATAGCCCCTGAGACAATGTGGTGTTCTTGATTTGGCAACATTTCAACTTCAGCTATCTCCCTTGATACCCAGGAAAGATCAGAAAGAAAAATACCTCTTTTCCAAAGACAGAAGCAATGATATCTGTAGGGTGTGAAAAACCTTATCAATTTGCCCTGTCTCTCTTTTCATTTTTTTTTTTGGATGTGGACCATTTTTAGCCTTTATTAAAAGTGTTCCAATATTACATCTGTTTTATGTTCTAGGTCTTTAGCTGTGAGACATGTGGGATCTTACCTTCCCAACCAGGGATTGAACCCACAGCCCATGTGCTGGAAGGCAAAGTCCTGACCACTGGAGAGCCAGGAAAGTGCCCTTATCTCTGTTTTTTTTTTTTTTTTTTTTTTTTATGAGATGTATTTTATTTGTTATTCTTGGGCTAAATGTTTTTAATTTTTTTCATAAATCCACTGGGAACATCCTAATTCTAGTTCTGATCTTTGGACAGCATGCAAGGACTTTTCCAGACCATACTCTGTGAGTCCATTAGGTCATGAAAATTCATTCTCTTATTCTGGATAAATTTCTTCACATGATTTAAGCCTGCTGCTGCTGCTGCTAAGTTGCTTCAGTCGTGTCCAACTCTGTGCGACCCCATAGAAGGCAGCCCACCAGGCTCTGCCATCCCTGGGATTCTCCAGGCAAGAACACTGGAGTGGGTTGCCATTTCCTTCTCCAGTGCATGAAAGTGAAAAGTGAAAGTCAAGTCGCTCAGTCATGTCCGACTCCTAGTGACCTCATGGACTGCAGCCTACCAGGCTCCTCCGTCCATGGGATTTTCTAGGCAAGAGTACTGGAGTGGGGTGCCATTACCTTCTCCAGATTTAAGCCTAAGGACATTTTTATTTCAGTATACTGTGATGTTGTCACTGTAATGCAAGATTCCAAGCATCAGTGATTTCAGCTCCCTTGTTTACTTCTTATTTTCCCATATGTACATGAATACATGTGCATTTATTTTAAAAACACAATTAAGACAATTATAAATTATGAAATAGAATGGCAAAAATGTTAAACCAGTTAAAAGAGTAATTTCAGATAAATGCATTAAACAAAACTAAATGGAACATCAAAACCATTATGTTTTAATCAATTTTTGATGTTCCATTCAGTTTTTAGCAGTAACAGAACAATCAAAACAATAATTAATAATGAATTAATAACTAATTTAGAAAATACCTTGACTCAAGAGAATCTAATATATAATCTACCCAGGAATTTCTAGCAAATAGCATGTGTATTGTTAATATTTGTTGAATGATTAGGAATTAGATCCCCTTAGATATGAACACTAGTGTATGGGAAGATTGTACTCCAATATTTTTTTTTTTGTATTTCAATTTGATTGGAAAAGGCTGGATTGTTGAATAAAATTTGGAATAAATGGTCATCTATGTGGAAGGAAATGAAGTGGTTTACTATTTAATTCATCTTTTTAAAAAAGACAAAAGTCCCCAGTGTAAAAGCAAACAGTCCATTTCAGATGATCATATAAAACCATACATAAAATCTACAGGTGAGAAAACTATTCTTATGAAGGGAGAAAATCAGAAGTAAAAAGAAAAACAAATTTAACTATATAAAAATTTAAAACATTTTATGGTCAAAAGTACCCACCCCAAAATCAATTGCAGAACAATATTTCATAAAAAATCTTTGGACATGTGGTTAACTGTTGAGAAGAAGGCATAAAGTTATGTAGATGTATGGTAATAATAAATAACTTGCTTACTGAATATACAAATCTTTGCTCAAAGTGAGTACTAGTTTAATAAACAGGAAGATATCTAATTCACAACCTTCAGCCTGGGAAAAAACTTAATGTTGATTGAGGTTGAAACTTCTTTTTAATTAAATGTATTTATTTTAATTAGAGGCTAATTACTTTATAATATTGTATTGGTTGAAACTTTTAAACAAGTATTACAGACATAAGGGGAACTCTAATTTCTGTGGCAGAGATATGAAATGGAGAACATTGTGGAAACCACCTAAGACAGCTATCGATAATAGAAACACAAATATTCTTTAATTCAGCGTCCTCTGTCTCTGTACTACTGGATATTCTCTGCCAGGTCTTTCTCTGTAGTGGAGTCTGTCCTGTACATTGTAGGATGCTTAGAAGCATCCTTGCCCACTACCTGCCCTTCATCAGTGTGACAGCAAAAAATGTCTACTGATATTGCTCAACATCCCCTGAGGGACAGTTATCCTTGGTTTAGAAGTGCAGTGTGGCAGATTCATTTTGATATATGGCAAAACCAATACAATATTGCAAAGTTAAATAAAATAAAATTAAAAAAAAAAAGAAAAAAAAATAAAACCAAACTGAAATCTCAAGAAAAATAAAATAAAAAAAAAGTGCAATGTTAAATTAACAATCTCAAAATAATTTTGTAGCAGTGATATGATAGTCCTTATTGCTAAACAATGATACAGACCATAGAATGTATGAGTCACACAGCCACACAGCCATGGAATATTATACAGACATTGAAATAATGCTATTATTACTAGCATTAATGCTATTAATGATATTACTATTAATACAGCATTATTACTAGTTGTTTAGAAGCAAGTCCCTGAGTTGTTGCTGAGAAATAGACAAAAGTGGATAAATTGTAGAAAAACATTAAACATACTGGCCACTTATCAGTAAAACATAAAGAAAATTTAATGATGTATTTAGGATTATATTTATACCTTTGTATAAAAGTATGTGAATATGTATAAGTGCATATTTTAGAAGGGTATTTTTAAAGGAAACTAAAAACTTAAGGAATAAAAAATACTTATTCCATAAATAAAAACTTATGCAATAATAAATATACTTAACCTTATGAAGCAAAATAAGGTAAAATACATTGCTTCCTGAACAACTGTAGGTAAAAAATTGAATGAAAATCTGCCACTAACTAGTAAAAACATAGAGTAAGAATTTAACGATACCAGCACTGGTCTCTAATTCACGTTGAAATTGCCAAAATGGGGAAACGAAAGAATATAACAGGACATCTACAATGAGGATACGGAGCAGTACCAAATTTGTAATTTCATCTCATATTGAAATGCTGCTGCTGCTGCTAAGTCGCTTCAGTCGTGTCCAACTCTGTGCGACCCCATAGACGGCAGCCCACCAGGCTCCACCTTCCCTGGGATTCTCTAGGCAAGAACAATGGAGTGGGTTGCCATTTCCTTCTCCAGTGCATGAAAGTGGAAAGTGAAAGCGAAGTAGCTCAGTCATGTCCGACTCTTAGGGACCCCATGGACTGCAGCCCATCAGGCTCCTCCATCCATAGGATTCTCCAGGCAAGAATACTGGAGTGGGTTGCCAAAATGTGAAGGCAATGTTTAATATGGTAAAGAAGAATGTCTTTCAAATTATGTCCAGAGCTGATGCAACTTTTGCAAATAGATTTAATTAGAAGGCTAAAAGGAACAATAAAAAATAACAGTCGTGAAACTACAAGTAAATATGTATAAAGTGCTGCTGCTGCTGCTGCTGCTACGTCACTTTAGTCATGTCTGACTCTGTGTGACCCCGTAGACTGCAGCCCACCAGGCTTCCTGTCCCCGGGATTCTCCAGGCAAGAACACTGGAGTGGGTTGCCATTTCCTTCTCCAATGCATGAAAGTGAAAAGTGAAAGTGAAGTCGCTCAGTTGTGTCCGACTCTAGCAACCCCATGACTGCAGCCTACCAGGCTCCTCCCTCCATGGGATTTTCCAGGCAAGAGTACTGGAGTGCGGTGCCATTGCCTTTGCCTTATTATTAATATCACTAAGGATGCTGCAGAATTCTCACTTTCCTTTTTGGTTTACAACAAGGATTGAAACATCAAGAATATTAAAGTGATAACTGAATTCATTCAGTAAGAAAAGTGACAATGAAAAAGCAACAAATGGGGTGTACTGTACAGCGTGGTGACTATATATAGTTCATAATACTTTATAGCATAAACTGACAGATTTAACAGAAAAATTGGCCCCAAATTTGACCCAAAAAATGAATTATTATACAATTCCCAGGTTTCCCTGGTGGCTCAGTGGTAAAATATGAACCTGCCAATGCAGAAGACCTGGGTTAGATACCTGGGTCAGGAAGATCCCCTGGAGGAGGGCATGGCAACCCATTCCAGTATTCTTACCTGGGAAATCAAATGGACAGAGGAGCCTGGTAGGCTATATTTCATGGGGTCGCAAACAGTTGGACTCAACTTGGTGACCAAACAACAACAACAACAACATACAATCCCCACAAAGAACGACTTGCCATTCAACTTTTGTTAAAAAAGAAAGAAAGAAAGAATATACAATGGAGAAAAGACAATCTCTTTAACAAGTGGTACTGGGAAAACTGGTCAACCACTTGTAAAATAATGAAACTAGACCACTTTCTAACACCATACACAAAAATAAACTAAAATGGATTAAAGATCTAAACGTAAGACCAGAAACTATAAAACTCTTAGAGGAGAACATAGGCAAAACACTCTCTGACATACATCACAGCAGGATCCTCTATGACCCACCTCCAAGAATATTGGAAATAAAGCAAAAATAAACAAATAGGACCTAATTAAACTTAAAAGCTTCTGCACAACAAAAGAAACGATAAGCAAGGTGAAAAGGCAGCCTTTAGAATGGGAGAAAATAATAGAAAATGAAGCAACTGACAAACAACTAATCTCAAAAATATACAAGCACGTCCTAAAGCTCAATTCCAGAAAAATAAATGACTCAATCAAAAAATGGGCCAAAGAACTAAATAGACATTTCTCCAAAGAAGACATACAGATGGTTAACAAACACATGAAGAGATGCTTAACATCACTCATTATCAGAGAAATGCAAATCAAAACCACTATGAGGTACCTTTTCACGCCAGTCAGAATGGCTGTGATCCAAAAGTCTACAAGCAATAAATGCTGGAAAGGGTGTGGAGAAAAGGGAACCCTGTTACACTGTTGGTGGGAATGCAAACTAGTCCAGCCACTATGGAGAACAGTGTGGAGATTCCTTAAGAAACTGGAAATAGAACTGCCTTATGACCCAGCAATCCCACTGCTGGGCATGAACACCAAGGAAACCAGAATTGAAAGAGACACATGTACCCCAATGTTCATCACAGCACTGTTTATAATAGCCAGGACATGGA
This sequence comes from Bos indicus, assembly GCF_029378745.1. Lineage (NCBI taxonomy): Eukaryota > Metazoa > Chordata > Mammalia > Artiodactyla > Bovidae > Bos > Bos indicus. The sequence goes on along the minus strand of NC_091766.1, from coordinate 8,703,531 downwards.
AGCAACCTAGATGTCCATCAGCAGATGAATGGATAAGAAAGCTGTGGTACATTTACACAGTGGAATATTACGCAACCATTAAAAAGAAAACATTTGAATCAGTTCTAATGAGGTGGATGAAACTGGAGCTGATTATACAGAGTGAAGTAAGCCAGAAAGAAAAATATTAATACAGTATACTAACGGATATATATGGAATTTAGAAAGATGGTAACAATAACCCTGTAAGCAAGACAGCAAAAAAGACACAGATGTATAGAACAGTCTTTTGGACTCTGGGAGAGGGAGAGGGTAGGATGATTTGGGAGGATGGCATTGAAACATGTATAATATCATATAAGAAATGAATCACCAGTCCAGGTTCAATGCAGGATACAGGATGCTTGGGGCTGGTGCACTGGGATGACCCAGAGGGATGGTATGGGGAGGGAGATGGGAGGGGGGTTCAGGATGGGGAACACGTGTACACTCGTGGCAGATGCATGTTGATGTATGGCAAAACCAATACAATATTGTAAAGTAATTAGCCTCCAATTAAAATAAATAAATTTTAAAAAAAAGAAAGAAAAGGAAAAACAATTTCTTCTTTCAAAGGATTCAATTAAAAATAAAAAAATAAGTGACAGCACTTTATAAAACAGAATTGTAGAGACATGTTTAAATAGAAAAACACTGAATGACTAACAAATCATCAACTGTATTCAACCTCACAGGTAATATAATAATTAAAAAGTTAACCTCATTATCATACATCTTTTCATCTATGTAACTAAGTTTGTTTTTTAGTTTTTCCCCTTACATGAATACCTAGCATGAGAGAAGGTACTGCAATGTGTGTGTTTATTGCACAAGTATTGCAAGCATGTCTTTGCAAACAGTTCTAGGTACAGATCTTTCTCTTGCATGTAGAAACCAAGTCTAATATGCCCCATCTTACAATAAAAAGAAATCCTGTCACTTCACTGTGTGTCCCACCACAGGTAATATCCTGTGTCTCCCATTTCCTCTTCCAGCAGATTTAATTGTCAAAACCGACATCCTTGTTTCCAAGTGCAATGGTCACTTTTTTTACATCATAAATAAATGCATTATTATGAAGAGCAGCAAACAACCACAGAGACCTCTGCATCTGGGCTATGCTCGATTGGTCCTCAGGTGACCTTAGGTACATGTTCCTGGCTTCCATCCCATCTAATCCTCCCCTCCAGTGTCTGTGGGGCTCTCAGACCCACCTGCTTGGGAACTCTGGGTAGATGATTTTTCTGTGAAGGTCAAAATTTCTCCCTAATTAATTGACAAGGCAGATCAAAGTTTTATCCTCAAACAAGAAAATAGGAAAGGATAAAAATCAAGCATTAGTCTCCCAGCCAGATGTAGGACTGCAAAAGTAAATAACCACATCCTATGCAATCAAAGAGGCACAGGCTGAGGGACTGTGGCGGAGGAAATGTTTTCAGCTTCCTGTGTCAGTCCATTAGGCATGTTTTCCTCTTGTTAATTCAGCTTCTAAGTACATTATTTCCCTTAGAGACACTGATCTGGATAGAATTTTTTTTTCCTGCTGATTCTGTTCCTACGAGACTGCATTATAAGTTAGGTGAATTCAGTTTTTGTAGTTCCTTTGACTTTACCTCTCCTCCTTCCAAAGCACTAAGCCTCCCAAGACTTCATCACATCCCTGAGTTCAAATTATCTCATTAATATAATATGGATAATTTGCCTCAACTAGGTCCCCAGGGCCTTCAAAGCTTTGGTTTTTGTTGGGAACACAACCCCTGAAACCTCTGAATATGACTGTTCCCTTCTTCAAAAGGGGATAACTTTTCTCCTTTAATATAAAACTTGGATATTATAATCCTTGGTTTCATGAAAGTTTTTGCAAAGCCAATAATGATTCCCTACTCATATCAGGAGTTAATAGCTGTCATTTAAGAGTCCTCAGTATAAAATACTTGTAACTATGAAAGACATGTATAGACATTGTTATGCACCACTAGCTTAGCTGACTGTCAAATTTAATTTCTACAACAATGTATTCTATGAAGCAATACTTTTATGAACTCCATTCTCCAGTGTAGAAATAGGATTCAGAGGGACTCAGTGTTCTGATTACAAGTGTAAACAAAGTAAGGGATGGAATCTTGACTGGAGTGTGTCATGATGCCTCCAGGTCTCACTCTGAGCAGTGATTCTCAGCCAAGGTGATTTTGCTGCTGGGGATATTTGGTGATGTCCAAAAAGATACTTTGATTGGAGAAGGAAATGGCAACCCACTTCAGTATTCTTGCCTGGAGAATCCCAGGGATGGGAGAGCCTAGTGGGCTGCCTTCTATGGGGTTGCACAGAGTTGGACATGACTGAAGTGACTTAGCAGCAGCAGCAGCAAAAAGATACTTTGACTGTGTGGATCACAATAAACTGTGGAAAATTATGAAAGAGGTACCAGACCACCTGATCTGCCTCTTGAAAAATCTATATGCATGTCAGGAAGCTACAGTTAGAACTGGACATGGAACAACAGACTGGTTCCAAATAGGAAAAGGAGTACGTCAAGGCTGTATATTGTCACCCTGCTTATTTAACTTATATGCAGAGTACATCATGAGAAACACTAGGCTAAAAGAAGCACAAGCTGGAATCAAGATTGCCAGGAGAAATATCAATAAACTCAGATATACAGATGACACCCTTATGGCAGAAAGTGAAGAGGAACTCAAAAGCCCCTTGATGAAAGTGAAAGAGGAGAGTGAAAAAATTGGCTTAAAGCTCAACATTCAGAAAACTGAGATCATGGCATCTGGCCCCATCACTTCATGGGAACTAGATGGGGAAACATTGGAAACAGTGTCAGACTTTATTTTGGGGGCTCCAAAATCACTGCAGATGGTGACTGCAGCCATGAAATTAAAAGACGCTTACTCCTTGGAAGGAAAGTTATGACCAACCTAGATAGCGTATTCAAAAGGAGAGACATTACTTTGCCAACAAAGGTTCGTCTAGTCAAGGCTATGGTTTTTCCAGTGGTCATGTATGGATGTGAGAGTTGGACTGTGAAGAAAGCTGAGCACCGAAGAATTGATGCTTTTGAACTGTGGTGTTGGAGAAGACTCTTGAGAGTCCCTTATCCAACCAGTCCATCCTAAAGGAGATCAGTACTCAGTGTTCACTGGAAGGACTGATGCTAAAGCTGAAACTCCAATACTTTGGCCACCTCATGTGAAAAACTGACTCATTGGAAAAGACCGTGATGCTGGGAGGGATTGAGGGCAGGAGGAGAAGGGGACAACAGAAGATGAGATGGTTGGATGGCAACACCGACTCGATGCACATGAGTTTGGGTGAACTCCGGGCGTTGGTGATGGACAGGGAGGCCTGGCGTGCTGCGATACATGGGGTCACAAATCAGACACGACTGAGCGACTGAACTGAACTGAAAAAGATGCTACTTATCTCCTATATCCCACAGGACAGAATCCCGAAGAAGTAATGTTTTTGCCCCAAATGCCAACAGTAAGAAAACCTATTCTAGACCAGAGCTCCAATAAGCTCATTATACATACAAATCATCAAGGTTTGTGGTTCAAATGCAAATTATGGTTCATTGGGTCTCTCGCAGACACAGGAACTGCCTTTCAAACAAGTTCTTAGGTATTGATGAACTTGTAGGTCTTGGTCTGTGGATCACAGTTTGAGTATCACAACAGTAGTCCTGCGTTAGTCAAGTATACACAGTTTCAGTCTCCTCCACCAAGGATGTTTATGTAACTTTGAAAGATACGTGTGTTTTTTTGTGTTTTTTTTTTTTTATTTTTTTTACTTTACAATATTGTATTGGTTCTGCCATATATCAACATGCCTCTGCCACGGGTGTACACGTGTTCCCCATCCTGAACCCTCCTCCCACCTCCCTCCCCATACCATCCCTCTGGGTCATCCCAGTGCACCAGCCCCAAGCTTCCTGTATCCTGCATTGAACCTGGACTGGCGATTTTTTTCTTATATGATATTATGGCCTATTATACAGAGTGAAGTAAGCCAGAAAGAAAAACACCAATACAGTATACTAACAAATATATATGGAATTTAGAAAGATGGTAACATCAACCCTGTATGCGAGACAGCAAAAGATATGTTTTTTTCTCATTAATTTTATAGGTCATGATAAATTATGTATTAGATCACTGAAATATAATAGCTCTTGAGTAACCTGAAATAAAATATATGTTAAGAAGGCTTTGTAGCAGGCAGAATGTGAGTGAAAGTCACTCAGTCATGTCCGACTCCTATACAGTCCATGTAATTCTCTAAGCCAAAATACTGGAGTGGGTAGCCTTTCCCTTCACCAGGGGATCTTCCCAAACCAGGGATCAAACCCAGGTCTCCAGCACGGCAGGCTGATTCTTTACCAGCTGAGCTACCAGGGAAACCCCATAAGATATCTCTAGTTAAAAGCAAAAGAATTTGTTCCACAACTTCAGAAAAGATAGTTGCTTTCAAAAAATGGGTTTAATCACAAAATAAAATAATACAAATTAGGATAGTTGGATATGAAATAAGATAGAAATATGCATAATATCTATTCCTTACTACTAAAGATGAACATTCCATGTTTAAAAGTAATAAGGGGAACACAATGTGACCAACTGATAGTTTTGACTAAACACAATTTATAAACTCTCACACATCCCCATTAATGGAACTACACCTACATAGAAGAATTAAATGACAAACTACAAACTTGATGAAAAAATTCCTAATTTTTGAAAGAATGAAAAAACAAAAAAAGACACTCAGATTCCAAGACACAAAGCAAAATTCTTGCAAAGACAATTTGCATATAGAAAGTGAATGGCTAACAAACCAAACATCTGTTTTGGTGGTGTTGTTCTGTTGTTAAGTCGTGTCCAGCTCTTTTGGAACTCCATGGACTGTAGCCCATAAGGCTCCTCTGTCCATGGGATTCTCCAGGCAAGAATACTGTAGTGTGTTGCCATTCCATTCTCCAAGGGATCTTCCTGGACCAGGGATTGAACCCACGTCTCCTGCATTGGCAAGCAGATTCTTTACCATTGTGCCACCAGGGAAGGCTTAGCCATCCTGTAATGAAATAATTACCAAGTAATACTCCTTGACATACCTCTTCGTGCATATTCCATACAATGCTCTTTTTCATGGGAATATCAAGTTGGTAGGCAATACTGTAAAATATGTGTCCCAAATACTGCAGTTGTAACATAGCATCTACCTCCGTGGGTCTGGATTCTTCTCATAAATACAGGACATGTTGAAATATTGAGCCTGAAAAAAAAATCTAAATACCCTGCCTTCAATGCTTACACCTCCAAACCTAATACTCTGCTTTCCTACTCCCATGAACTGCAAAACTCCTCAGATATGTTCTGTTTTTGCCAGAGCCACTTTATTCCTTCCATTCCTTATTCATTCTCATCCAACTGGAATTCCATTCCCATCACTCATTTGTCAACAATGATACTTGTATTACTGAGTCAGCAGACAATAATCTTTTCATATATTAAATCAATCAATTTTAAATGTATTAGTCAACCTAGGGAAAAAAAAAATGTGGTAATCTCTTGGCTCTGGGTTAGGCTGCTTAAGTTCTCAGGTAGCCAGATTTATGACTTGAAAACCAGGAAGCGTGTCCTGTCTGCCTAAGATTGTAGAGGAGATATTTGTAATTCCCTGTGTCTGCTCATTAGGCACTGCTTTCACTGTTACTCTCACCTCTGTTCACATCATTGTCCTCAGGGCCACTAGTATGGATGGAAAGAGTTTGTTTTTGTTTTGTTTTCCTGCTGAGACTCTGTTCCTTGGAGCCCACTTTGAAAGACAGGTGAATCCAGTCTTTATTACTCTTTCTCCATGAACTTTCCTGCCTCCCAGAGTTTTAGCTTCACTGCTATGCTGTGCTGCACTTAGTCACTCAGTCATGTCTGACTCTTTGTGACCTGTAGTCCTCCAGGCCCCTCTCTCCATGGGGATTTCCCAGCTTATTGCAATACTGAGTTAATGGTTTCCCCAAATCTGAAACTGTGGAACCTTTGTTGACCAGGTTCCAAGGATCTCCAAAATATTGTCCTGTGGTGGGAAAGTCTCCTGAGATTTCTAGTAAATTGGGAGTCCCTTCACCAACAAGAGATAGAAGTATGTTCCTTTGATATAAATACATGACTATTATAATCATTGGCTTCATGATGATTTTAATAAGTCAACTAGGATATTCATGTTAATGATACAAGTTAAGAAGTGTCATTTAGTGCTTCATTTTTTTTAAATGTCAGTTAGATGATATGTTTCCATCTAATGGTGCACCATGCACTGAGCTTGGAATCTTATATGGGTTGTCTTATTTTATTTTCATGAAACTATTTTCTGATGTTTGCACTATGATGTATTAATAGTTCATTCTACACTTGCATAAATGTGACTCAAAAGAGTGAAAGGATCTGCCTAAGGTTATGAACAGTCCATTTGACTGAAGAGGTATCTGAAAGTGAAAGTTGCTCAGCTGTATCTGACTCTTTGCAACCCCATGGACTATACAGTCCATTGAATTCTCCAGGCTAGAATACTGGAGTGGGTAACCTTTCCCTTATCCAGGGGATCTTCCCAATCCAGAAATCAAACCAGGGTCTCCTGCACTGCAGGTGGATTCTTTACTAGTTGAGCTACTGCTACTGCTAAGTCACTTCAGTTGTGTCTGACTCTGTGTGACCCCACAGACAGCAGCCCACCAGGCTCCCCTGTCCCTGGAATTCTCCAGGCAAGAACACTGGAGTGGGTTGCCATTTCCTTCTCCAAGAACAAAAGATGCCTCCCCTCTAAGTATTGCTCAACAACACTATGTTTCCATAGTTACACTGTTGCAGGGAGGAAGCCAATCCTGACTCCATGTTGGAAATGGTTTCTTTGACTTGCTTCTATTATTATGATCATACTTAATGGCTTGGCTGGAGGACCCTGGCCCTGTGCTTGCCTATAAACTAAATGCCTTTGTTC